>NW_022610096.1:0-70435 GCF_000309985.2 Brassica rapa
GAGAAAGCTGTCCTATTCCCAAACTGGGAAACTGGAATCAACTGATTTGAAAGTGGGATAACTTCTTCTTGCCAACTCTATGAGATTTATTCAACTTCCTGGTGATTTCTCCACCACTTTATGTATCCAAATCAAGCTTCTCACAAAGTGATTCATCCTGGTTTGATTGGAACGACGAAGAGCTGTGCTATTCCCAAACTGGGAAACTGGAATCACCTGATTTGAAAGTGGGATAACTTCTTCTTTTCCACTCCTATGAGATTTATTCAACTCCTGGTGATTCTCCACCACTTTATGTATCCAAATCAAGCTTCTCACAAAGTGATTCATCCTGGTTTGATTGGAACGACGATGAAGCTGTGCTATTCCCAAACTGGGAAACTGGAATCACCTGATTTGAAAGTGGGATAACTTCTCTTCTTGCCAACTCCTATGAGATTTATTCAACTTCCTGGTGATTCTCCACCACTTTAGGTATCCAAATCAGCTTCTCACAAAGTGATTCATCCTGGTTTGATTGGAACGACGAAGAAGCTGTGCTATTCCCAAACTGGGAAACTGGAATCACCTGATTTGAAAGTGGGATAACTTCTTCTTCACCCAACTCCTATGAGATTTATTCAACTTCTGGTGATTCTCCACCACTTTATGTATCCAAATCAGCTTCTCACAAAGTGATTCATCCTGGTTTGATTGGAACGACGAAGAAGCTGTGCTATTCCCAAACTGGGAAACTGGAATCACCTGATTTGAAAGTGGGATAACTTCTTCTTGCCACTCCTATAGATTTATTCAACTTCCTGGTGATTCTCCACCACTTTATGTATCCAAATCAAGCTTCTCACAAAGTGATTCATCCTGGTTTGATTGGAACGACGAAGAAGCTGTCCTATTCCCAAACTGGGAAACTGGAATCACCTGATTTGAAAGTGGGATAACTTCTTCTTGCCAACTCCTATGAGATTTATTCAACTTCCTGGTGATTCTCCACCACTTTATGTATCCAAATCAAGCTTCTCACAAAGTGATTCATCCTGGTTTGATTGGAACGACGAAGAAGCTGTCTATTCCCAAACTGGGAAACTGGAATCACCTGATTTGAAAGTGGGATAACTTCTTCTTGCCAACTCCTATGAGATTTATTCAACTTCCTGGTGATTCTCCACCACTTTATGTATCCAAATCAAGCTTCTCACAAAGTGATTCATCCTGGTTTGATTGGAACGACGATGAAGCTGTGCTATTCCCAAACTGGGAAACTGGAATCACCTGATTTGAAAGTGGGATAACTTCTTCTTGCCAACTCCTATGATATTTATTCAACTTCCTGGTGATTTTCCACCACTTTATGTATCCAAATCAAGCTTCTCACAAAGTGATTCATCCTGGTTTGATTGGAACGACGAAGAAGCTGTGCTATTCCCAAACTGGGAAACTGGAATCACCTGATTTGAAAGTGGGATAACTTCTTCTTGCCAACTCCTATGAGATTTATTCAACTTCCTGGTGATTTTCCACCACTTTATGTATCCAAATCAAGCTTCTCACAAAGTGATTCATCCTGGTTTGATTGGAACGACGAAGAAGCTGTGCTATTCCCAAACTGGGAAACTGGAATCACCTGATTTGAAAGTGGGATAACTCCTTCATCCCAACTCCTATGAGATTTATTCAACTTCCTGGTGATTCTCCACCATTTTATGTATCCAAATCAAGCTTCTCACAAAGTGATTCATCCTGGTTTGAATGGAACGACGAAGAAGCTGTGCTATTCCCAAACTGGGAAACTGGAATCACCTGATTTGAAAGTGGGATAACTTCTTCTTGCCAACTCCTATGAGATTTATTCAACTTCCTGTGATTCTCCACCACTTTATGTATCCAAATCAAGCTTCTCACAAAGTGATTCATCTGGTTTGATTGGAACGACGAAGAAGCTGTCTATTCCCAAACTGGGAAACTGGAATCACCTGATTTGAAAGTGGGATAACTTCTTCATTGCCAACTCCTATGAGATTTATTCAACTTCCTGGTGATTCTCCACCACTTTATGTATCCAAATCAAGCTTCTCACAAAGTGATTCATCCTGGTTTGATTGGAACGACGAAGAAGCTGTCTATTCCCAAACTGGGAAAATGGAATCACCTGATTTGAAAGTGGGATAACTTCTTCTTGCCAACTCCTATGAGATTTATTCAACTTCCTGGTGATTCTCCACCACTTTATGTATCCAAATCAAGCTTCTCACAACGTGACTCATCCTGGTTTGATTGGAACGACGAAGAAGCTGTCTTATTCCCAAACTGGGAAACTGGAATCACCTGATTTGAAAGTGGGATAACTTCTTCTTGCCAACTCATATGATATTTATTCAACTTCCTGGTGATTCTCCACCACTTTATGTATCCAAATCAAGCTTCTCACAAAGTGATTCATCCTGGTTTGATTGGAACGACGAAGAAGCTGTCTCATTCCCAAACTGGGAAACTGGAATCACCTGATTTGAAAGTGGGATAACTTCTTCTTGCCAACAACTCTATGAGATTTATTCAACTTCCTGGTGATTCTCCACCACTTTATGTATCCAAATCAAGCTTCTCACAAAGTGATTCATCCTGGTTTGATTGGAACGACGAAGAAGCTGTCTATATTCCCAAACTGGGAAACTGGAATCACCTGATTTGAAACTGGGATAACTTCTTCTTCCCAACTCCTCTGAGATTTATTCAACTTCCTGGTGATTCTCCACCACTTTATGTATCCAAATAAGCTTCTCACAAAGTGATTCATCCTGGTTTGAATGGAACGACGAAGAAGCTGTCCTATTCCCAAACTGGGAAACTGGAATCACCTAATTTGAAAGTGGGATAACTTCTTCTTGCCAACTCCTATGAGATTTATTCAACTTCCTGGTGATTCTCCACCACTTTATGTATCCAAATCAAGCTTCTCACAAAGTGATTCATCCTGGTTTGATTGGAACGACGAAGAAGCTGTCCTATTCCCAAACTGGGAAACTGGAATCACCTGATTTGAAAGTGGGATAACTTCTTCTTGCCAACTCCTATGATATTTATTCAACTTCCTGGTGATTCTCCACCACTTTATGTATCCAAATCAAGCTTCTCACAAAGTGATTCATCCTGGTTTGATTGGAACGACGAAGATGTTGTGCTATTCCCAAACTGGGAAACTTGAATCACCTGATTTGAAAGTGGGATAACTTCTTCATCCCAACTCCTATGAGATTTATTCAACTTCCTGGTGATTCTCCACCACTTTATGTATCCAAATCAAGCTTCTCACAAAGTGATTCATCCTGGTTTGATTGGAACGACGATGAAGCTGTGCTATTCCCAAACTGGGAAACTGGAATCACCTGATTTGAAAGTGGGATAACTTCTTCTTGCCAACTCCTATGAGATTTATTCAACTTCCTGGTGATTCTCCACCACTTTATGTATCCAAATCAAGCTTCTCACAAAGAGATTCATCCTGGTTTATTGGAACGACGAAGAAGTTGTGCTATTCCCAAACTGGGAAACTGGAATCACCTGATTTCAAAATGGGATAACTTCTTCTTGCCAACTCCTATGAGATTTATTCAACTTCCTGGTGATTCTCCACCACTTTATGTATCCAAATCAAGCTTCTCACAAAGTGATTCATCCTGGTTTGATTGGAACGACGAAGAAGCTGTCTTATTCCCAAACTGGGAAACTGGAATCACCTGATTTGAAAGTGGGATAACTTCTTCTTGCCAACTCCTATGAGATTTATTCAACTTCCTGGTGATTCTCCACCACTTTATGTATCCAAATCAAGCTTCTCACAAAGTGAGTCATCCTGGTTTGATTGGAACGACGAAGAAGCTGTCTCATTCCCAAACTGGGAAACTGGAATCACCTGATTTGAAAGTGGGATAACTTCTTCTTGCCAACAACTCCTATGAGATTTATTCAACTTCCTGGTGATTCTCCACCACTTTATGTATCCAAATCAAGCTTCTCACAAAGTGATTCATCCTGGATTGATTGGAACGACGAAGAAGCTGTCTTATTCCCAAACTGGGAAACTGGAATCACCTGATTTGAAAGTGGGATAACTTCTTCTTGCCAACTCCTATGAGATTTATTCAACTTCCTGGTGATTCTCCACCACTTTTTGTATCCAAATAAAGCTTCTCACAAAGAGATTCATCCTGGTTTGATTGGAACGACGAAGAAGCTCTCCTATTCCCAAACTGGGAAATGGAATCACCTGATTTGAAAGTGGGATAACTTCTTCATCCCAACTCCTATGAGATTTATTCAACTTCCTGGTGATTCTCCACCACTTTATGTATCCAAATCAAGCTTCTCACAAAGTGATTCATCCTGGTTTGATTGGAACGACGAAGATGTTGTGCTATTCCCAAACTGGAAAACTGGAATCACCTGATTTGAAAGTGGGATAACTTCTTCTTGCCAACTCCTATGAGATTTATTCAACTTCCTGGTGATTCTCAACCACTTTATGTATCCAAATCAAGCTTCTCACAAAGTGATTCATCCTGGTTTGACTGGAACGACGGTGAAATTGTGCTATTCCCAAACTGGGAAACTGGAATCACCTGATTTGAAAGTGGGATAACTTCTTCTTGCCAACTCCTATGAGATATTCAACTTCCTGGTGATTCTCCACCACTTTATGTATCCAAATCAAGCTTCTTACAAAGTGATTCATCCTGGTTTGATTGGAACGACGAAAAAGCTGTCCTATTCCCAAACTGGGAAACTGGAATGACCTGATTTGAAAGTGGGATAACTTCTTCATCCCAACTCCTATGAGATTTATTCAACTTCCTGGTGATTCTCCACCACTTTATGTATCCAAATCAAGCTTCTCACAAAGTGATTCATCCTGGTTTGATTGGAACGACGAAGAAGCTGTGCTATTCCCAAACTGGGAAACTGGAATCACCTGATTTGAAAGTGGGATAACTTCTTCTTGCCAACTCCTATGAGATTTATTCAACTTCCTGGTGATTCTCCACCACTTTATGTATCCAAATAAGCTTCTCACAAAGAGATTCATCTGGTTTGATTGGAACGACGAAGAAGCTGTCTTATTCCCAAACTGGGAAACTGGAATCACCTGATTTGAAAGTGGGATAACTTCTTCTTGCCAACTCCTATGATATTTATTCAACTTCCTGGTGATTCTCCACCACTTTATGTATCCAAATCAAGCTTCTCACAAAGTGATTCATCCTGGTTTGATTGGAACGACGAAGAAGCTGTCTCATTCCCAAACTGGGAAACTGGAATCACCTGATTTGAAAGTGGGATAACTTCTTCTTGCCAACTCCTATGAGATTTATTCAATTTCCTGGTGATTCTCCACCACTTTATGTATCCAAATCAAGCTTCTCACAAAGTGAGTCATCCTGGTTGATTGGAACGACGAAGAAGCTGTGCTTATTCCCAAACTGGGAAACTGGAATCACCTGATTTGAAAGTGGGATAACTTCTTCTTGCCAACTCCTATGAGATTTATTCAACTTCCTGGTGATTCTCCACCACTTTATGTATCCAAATCAAGCTTCTCACAAAGTGAGTCATCCTGGTTTGATTGGAACGACGAAGAAGCTGTCTCATTCCCAAACTGGGAAACTGGAATCACCTGATTTCAAAGTGGGATAACTTCTTCTTGCCAACAACTCCTATGAGATTTATTCAACTTCCTGGTGATTCTCCACCACTTTATGTATCCAAATCAAGCTTCTCACAAAGTGATTCATCCTGGATTGATTGGAACGACGATGAAGCTGTGCTATTCCCAAACTGGGAAACTGGAATCACCTGATTTGAAAGTGGGATAACTTCTTCTTGCCAACTCCTATGATATTTATTCAACTTCCTGGTGATTCTCCACCACTTTTTGTATCCAAATAAAGCTTCTCACAAAGAGATTCATCCTGGTCTGATTGGAACGATGAAGAAGCTCTCCTATTCCCAAACTGGGAAACTGGAATCACCTGATTTGAAAGTGGGATAACTTCTTCTTGCCAACTCCTATGAGATTTATTCAACTTCCTGGTGATTCTCCACCACTTTATGTATCCAAATCAAGCTTCTCACAACGTGAGTCATCCTGGTTTGATTGGAACGACGAAGAAGCTGTCTTATATGAGATTAAGAGATCTTTAGAGTAACTAGAATGTAAGTGAGAGTTTTAGGTGAAGTTTAGAAGAGATTATGAAAGACTAAGTAACTTGAGAATCGTTTAGAGTCTAAGAGAAAACCATAGTGTCTAAGAGATTAGAGAGACTCAAACTGCATAATCTTTATTAGTGTTGAGAGTTACAATATATAGGAGAGCTACTAGGGTTTACAAATCGCAAAGGTAAAGAGTAAGCATGTGAGGTCAAGGTTAAGGATTCAAATCAACCACTAATAAGCACCACACGCTTATGGCATCTTGGACTAAAGTTGCTTTAGCTTTCCAGCTTGTCCCAGCCTGGTAATGCGCGTCCCTTATCCCTTAAACGGTCTGATCCTTCTCCACTTGAGTAACTCTTCCATAGTTACCGTTTCACTTGTGCAAGGTAACTTTGGTTGAGGCTTGGATGGTACGGACTGTACGGCTTGTACGGCCTTGTACGGACGTCCGTACCATGCTCTCCCTAAACCCCCTTAAGCTTCCTCATCTCCTTTCCTCTTCAACTCCTTAGCTCTTCATACAAATACTCAGCTCAACTCAACACTCCCCCTCAAGCTTAGCTTTGTGAAAGCTTAAGCTTGGAATGCCACAAGATCTTCCTCATTAAAAACCTCACCAAAGAAAACCCAATGGGATAAAACTTTGATGAGGGAAAAAGAGTAAAGACCTTGCAGCAAAGGGGATTAGCTCCTTCTCTTCCCAAGATCAATGAGGCCCAACCTGATGTGAATGGACTCCATTGTCTTCTGTCTTGCAGCCTTGGTGAACACATCCGCTAGCTGATCTTCACTCCTTGTGTAACATGGCAAGATCACCCCTAGCACAATCATCTGCCTCACCTTGTGACAATCAACTTCAATGTGCTTGGTCCTCTCATGAAACACCGAGTTGGATGCAATGTGGATGGCAGCTTGATTGTCACAATGCATTGTCATTGGAGTTGCTTGATCAATCTCCAAGTGCTTCAAGATGCCTTTGATCCATACCAACTCGTTGGTGAGCTTCAGCATAGCTCTATACTCAGCTTCTGCACTTGAGCAAGACACCACCTTCTGCTTCTTACTCTTCCAAGTCACCAAGTTGCCTCCAATGAATGTGCAATAGCCTGTGGTTGATCTCCTGTCTGCTCTATCACCAGCCCAATCCGCATCACAGTATCCCACCACTTCAGTGCTTCCATTGCAGCCCATCCATACTCCTTGATCAGGTGAGCCGTTGAGATACATCAAGATCCTCTCCACCATGCGCCAATGATGTTCCTTAGGTACTTGCATGTGTTGACTCACCTGATTCACAGCAAAACAAATGTCAGGTCTAGTTATAGTGAGATAAATCAATTTGCCAACTAGTTTTCTATAGAGTTTAGGATCCTGATAAGGTTTGCTGTCTTCAATCTCCCCCTCTCGTGGGACTTTGTAGCCATCCTCCATAGGCATCCTTGCTGTCTTGCCTCCATAAGCACCTGCACCTTTCAAAAGATCAAGTGTATACTTCCTTTGGGACATGAACAAACCTTCCTTGGATCTACATATCTCAATTCCAAGAAAGTATTTCATTTCTCCCAAGTCTTTAATCTCAAACATGGATTTAAGAAACTCCTTGGTTGCTATGATACCTTCCTTATCACTCCCTGTGATAATGATATCATCAACATACACAAGGAGTGCAATCATACCTGAGGGAGTCGTGAGTGTGAAGAGGGTGTGATCTAGTTCAGACTTCTTGAAGCCTCGGCCATTCAGAGTAGTGCTCAACTTGTTGTACCAAGCTCTTGGTGATTGCTTCAGCCCATAGATAGCTTTCTTCAGTCTCAACACATTCCCTCTTTCACTAAGTGTTCAAGGCCTGGTGGGGGATGCATATATACTTCATCCTCAAGTTCCCCTTGTAGGAATGCATTCTTCACATCCATTTGCCATAAGCCCCATCCAAGGTTCACAGCCAAGCTTAATACAATTCGGATTGTATGCAACTTAGCTACTGGTGCAAATGTCTCAACATAATCCTCTCCATAGGTTTGAGTAAAGCCTCTTGCAACCAGTCTTGACTTCTTCCTCTCAATCTTTCCATCCGCTTTGTACTTGATTGTGAAGATCCATCTACTAGTCACAGCCTTCTTCCCTTTTGGTAACTCACTCTCATACCATGTATCATTCTTGATCATAGCTCCTGCTTCATCTCCTACTGACTCTTTCCATTCTTTATCCTTCATTGCCTCTTCATAGCTTCTTGGGATGTGATTCTCATCCAAGTTTACCATGAAAGCGCAATGTGCTTCTGGATATTGAGCAAAGGAGCACACGGCTTGAGAAGGATGCTCCACAGCTTGGGCATTGTAGTACACTCTCGTGTTTACCCAACTGGAAGGATCCTTCCTTATCCTTGTACTCCTTCTTAGTGGCTGCACAACCGGTTCTTCTTCCTGTTGTTCTTCTACCACTTCATCTTGAGAAGGTGTTTGTATCACACCATGATCATGCCCATGACCATCAGAGCCTATGCTCTCTTCTCCTTCATCTTGGTTAGCCTCTTGCGTAGGCTCCTCCTCATGTGTCTCTCCTCCCTCATGATCAAGGTGGGATGGTGAACCAACTTCAGGAGGTGTTGTTGCGTGATCTCTTGGATCCTGGGATGTACTGATTCCAAGACCTTCAAGGATGATCCGCAAGGTGGAGGCCTTGTCTGATGTTAAGTCCTTCAAGTCTTCTTGATTCTTTTCTTCATAGTATCCTCTATCTTCCAAGAACTTCACATCTCTAGATACAAGAACTCTCCTTGCTATAGGGTCATAGCATTTGTATCCTTTCTGTGTAGCTGAGTATCCTATGAACACAGCCTTAGTACTTCTTGCTTCTAGCTTGTTGATCATCTCTCCTGGTTTGAGCACAAAGCATAGACATCCAAAGACTCGCAAGTAATCAAGCACTGGTTTGTACCTGTTCAGAACTTCAAATGGAGCCTTCTCATTCAGAACCTTGGTTGGAGTTCTGTTGATCAAGTAACAAGCAGTGGCAACCGCATCACTCCAGAATCTCTTTGGAACATTACTCTGGAACATCAGAGACCTTGCCACTTCCATGAGGTGCCTATTCTTCCTCTCAGCCACACCATTTTGCTGTGGAGTATACGGACAGCTTGTTTGATGTAAGATCCCATGTTGTGATAAGTGTTCCTTGAATGCATGACTTGTGTACTCTCCTCCATTATCTGATCTCAAAATTTTAATCTTAGCATGATAATGGTTAGTTACATAAGTTTGAAAGTTCCTAAATGCATCAAGTACCCTATCTTTGGTCTGAATTAAGGTTAACCAGGTGTATTTGGATTTTTCATCAATGAATGTGACAAAGTACTTATAACTATCTCTAGATAAGCAAGGGGCAGTCCACACATCAGAATGAATTAAATCAAAGCAGTTATCATAGATAGTAGTAGACTTTTGAAACACAGTTCTACAATGCTTGCCTAAAATGCAAGCTTCACAATCTTTGTTCTCAAACACAACACCTGGTACCATTAAGTTCAAAGCTTTAACATGAGGGTGTCCTACTCTAGCATGCCACAATGCATTTTTATTCAACAAAGAAGCAGAAGTAAATGAACAACTATAATCAGGAACAGAAGTGAGTTCTTCAAGCATATAGAGATCTCCCTTAGTCACCCCTTTCCCAATCAATCTGCTGCTCTCAATATCCTGAAACTTCACATCATTAGGACTAAAGATAACATTGCATTGCAAATCATTAGTACACTTCTTCACAGATAATAGGTTTGATGTGAATTCAGGCATGTAAAAAGCTCTAGATTCTTTGTTAAACAACTTAAGCTTTCCTATTCCTCTAATAGGTATCTTATCCCCATTTGCTATCATCACATGCCCATGTGTAGGTTCTATATCCTTAATCAAGTTCTCATCACTTATCATATGATGTGATGCACCAGAATCAACAATCAAAGGTTTACCTACTCGTTTAGCATTATGACATAGATTACTAAGTAATGGATGCATCCTATCAGTTCTAGCAATGTGGGCATTTCTATACTCATTCCTAGTTTCTAACCGTTCTACTAGTTCTTTAATCAAGTGATCATCCTTATATGCAATCATAGAAGCTCCAAAGGAATAACCATAAGTGTTACCGTTTTCCTTTAGCATTTTGAAGAGTGCATCAAGGTCTGATCTCTTGATGTAGTCATCATTGCTGCGTGAGCTTGAGGCGCCAGTGTAAGCCACAAGAGACTTCCCATTCCCATCATTGCCTCCAAGCCCATCCACTTCACTCATCTTGCTGGTGCCAGCTCCACTTGAACCTTCAGTCACATTTGCCCTTCCCTCACGCTCCTTCATGAACTTGGCCGGCTTGAGGTGTGGGTGAAGTATCCAGCATTGGCTCTTCTTATGACCATGCTTCTTGCAATGATCACAGTTGCCATTGAACTTCCTGTCCTCATACTTCCCGTGAGATGCCTTGTTTGCTTGTGGAGCCTCGGTTGAGTCCTCATGAGCTGCTTGATTGGCAAGAGAGAGCTCCCCCTTTCCTCCAAACAACCCCATAGATCCCTGCTCCCTTTGGATTTGTGCACACACCTCCTCAAGGTCCGGAAGCTTGTCTGACCTCAACATGTGCTGAATGAGTTGAGTGTAGGCCGGGTTCAGTGTGAGAAGCAACCCAAAGACCTTGTCTTGCTCGCGCCTCTCATTCAGCTGATCTGGATCAGTTGTGCTCGGCCTCAGCATCTCCAGCTCTGACCATAAGGACCTGAACCTCCCCAAGTGCTTAGTGAACTCCATGTCCTCTTGTGCAAGACGGTTGATCGCTAGCTTCACTTCAAACACACGGCTGAGGTTGGAAGTGTTCCCATACACCTTCTTCAGCGTGTCCCACAGCTCTTTGGCTGATTCACAGTAGCTGTAAGCATCCAAGATAGCTGGGTCCAAGGATGCGTGTAGAACCGTCATCACCAGCATGTCTTCTTGTTGCCATTTCTCCACAGCCGCTTCATTGGAGACCTCTTCTTGATCTCCTCCCTGAGTAATGAGTTTCGGAGCCTCCCCTGTTGTGATGTGCCCCCACAAACCCTTACTTCCCACCGCAGTCTTCACCATCCGAGACCACACAAGGTAGTTGCTACCCTTGAAAGTAACCGCCACCTTCATCCTCATGCTCATCCCATGCTCCATCTTAACTCAGCTTGACTTGAACAGCTTGAATCTGATGAAATCTTGAGTCTTGAATCACGTACACACCCCAACCTTGAGTTTTGAGTCACGCACAACCACAGAACGCAGCGCAGCTCCAACACCTTCAAAGCTACTCGCGTGTAGCTTCAAAGCCTTGTAACTCTCTAAAGATCAAACCCCAGATTCTAATGAACCTGGCTCTGATACCATATGAGATTAAGAGATCTTTAGAGTAACTAGAATGTAAGTGAGAGTTTTAGGTGAAGTTTAGAAGAGATTATGAAAGACTAAGTAACTTGAGAATCGTTTAGAGTCTAAGAGAAAACCATAGTGTCTAAGAGATTAGAGAGACTCAAACTGCATAATCTTTATTAGTGTTGAGAGTTACAATATATAGGAGAGCTACTAGGGTTTACAAATCGCAAAGGTAAAGAGTAAGCATGTGAGGTCAAGGTTAAGGATTCAAATCAACCACTAATAAGCACCACACGCTTATGGCATCTTGGACTAAAGTTGCTTTAGCTTTCCAGCCTGTCCCAGCCTGGTAATGCGCGTCCCTTATCCCTTAAACGGTCTGATCCTTCTCCACTTGAGTAACTCTTCCATAGTTACCGTTTCACTTGTGCAAGGTAACTTTGGTTGAGGCTTGGATGGTACGGACTGTTGACATGAAAGCATGAATGACATAGAGGAAGAAGAAATCAAGTCAAGACATACATCCGGAGTGATCAAAGTAAGCCTGTCCGTACAAGTGTGATCTAACTTGGCGTGCAAGACAAGAGGAGACTTATCTGTGATCAAGAAGGATGTTATACTTGCCTTAAGATATTTAAAAGATGTCGGCCAAGAGAAGGGATCCGTTGAAGAAGAAGACAAGGTGGTTCAAAGGAGAGAGAGCCGTTTGGTGCTGTCGCTTTCCACCTTGGCTGTGCGCAACCTGCCCTTGATCAGTCCTCTTTGTTTATTCTTTTCTTCTATGTCAACTTGCCATTAGTTTATTCATTGTTGCATCTATTTAAAGTATGTAATCAGAACCAAATGGATCAAGGAAAATAATCACTTCCTCACTTCTCTCTTATGATTTCGAAATCTCTCTCTCTCTCTCTCTCTCTCGGATTCTTAGCAAAACCCTAGCTATCTCTTCTCTTTGTTCTTGATAAATCACACAAGCCACTCTTATAACTCATTCATTTTAACATGGTATCAGAGCAACAAAGCTCTTGAAACCCTTATCTACTTCCGCAAAACAAATCTCTGTTTCTTTTCTTGCCGTTCTTTGAATCCTCAAGATGGAGAACAACAACAACAACAACAACAACAACCGCATCAGCATACCTGTGACCCTGAAGGGGATTAACTACCTCTTATGGGCCAGGATGGTGAAAATTGCCCTTGGAGGAAAGGGTTTGTGGAGTCATGTCTCAGCAGAAGCGGCTCCAAAACAAACCAACCAAGGAGAAGATGGACAGGAAATGGTGGTAGCTGATGAAGACAAGTGGGCTCAGGAAGACCTCATGGTTCTCACAGTGCTCCTCAGCTCTCTTGAACCCGCCATCATGGAGTCTTACTCTTACTGTGAGACTACCAAACAGCTGTGGGATACACTTTACAAAGTGTATGGAAATGTCTCCAACCTCACAAGAGTCTTTGAAGTGAAGAGAGCCATCAATGCGCTCAACCAAGGAGATGTGGAGTTTCAACCACACTTTGGCAAGTTTAGGTCTCTTTGGGCAGAGATGGAACTGCTAAGACCACACACCACTGACCATGCCACGCTTCTAACCAGGCGTGAGGAGGACAGAGTGTTTGGACTGCTGCTCACTCTTAACCCATCTTATGGGAGCTTGATCAAGCACATCCTAAGAGCTGACAAGCTACCTGACCTGGATGAAGTATGTGCTCAAATCCAGAAGGAAGAAGGCTCAGTGGGCTTGTTTGGTGGCAAGGGAGACTTAAGCATGGCGCATCAAGCAGAACAAGCAGTGGCAAACAAGGCGGCTTACAAACAAGATGAGAGGAAAGGCCTGACCTGTGACCACTGCAAGAAGAAGGGTCACTTGAAGGACAAATGCTGGATACTCCATCCCCACCTTAAGCCCAGCAAGTTTAGGGAGATTCGCTCCCAATACCAAGATGCAAGGGCCAACTTCTCAGCTGATGGTGCGGAGCCAACAACACCAATCACCATGGGCATAAGCAACCTAGGTGTGGGAAGTGCAACTGCCTCCACATCAGGCTATGCCACGCCAAGGGCCAACCTGGATGAGACCATCAAGAAGTCTGACTTAACTGCTCTCATCAAGGCTCTAAAAGAATCTGGTATATCTAAAAACCTTGGTGTTTCTCTTAATGCTTCACATACTGCTAATGACACTATAAGAGTTTTTAAATCGGCTAAGCCCTTAGTTATAGATTCTGGTGCTTCTCATCACATGATAAGTGACTTAGAACTGATTAAAAACATAGAACCGGCCTTAGGAAATGTGATGATAGCAAATGGAGATAAAATCCCAATAAAAGGTGTAGGTAACCTTAAACTGTTTGATAAAGAAACTAAGGCTTTCTATATGCCCACCTTTGCTTCAAATCTATTATCTGTTAAGAAAGTAACTAATGATCTCAATTGTCAAGTTACATTCACGCCTAACAGTGTGTACTTTCAGGATATTGATTCTAGTAAGTTGCTTGGCAAAGGTGTTACCAAGGGAGACTTGTACTTGCTTGAGGACACAAGATCCGCAACTGATTTATTTCCTGTTTTTCATTCTGTTTCTGAATTCCCTAAAGATGTAATATGGCATGCTAGACTAGGACATCCTCATTCTCATGCCTTGAACATCCTGTTACCTAGCATTTCTTTTAAAAGTGATTGTGAGGCTTGTATCTTAGGAAAACATTGTAGAACTGTGTTTCCTAAATCAAAGACTCAATATGATAATTGCTTTGATCTCATACATTCTGACGTATGGACTGCCCCATGTGCATCTAGAGAGCAACATAAATATTTTGTGACATTCATTGATGAAAAATCTAAATACACATGGATCACCTTGTTGCAATCTAAGGATAGAGTGCTAGAAGCTTTTAAAAACTTTCAGAGCTATATAACTAACCATTTCAATGTTAAGATCAAAATTCTTAGATCAGATAATGGTGGTGAGTATACTAGCACAGCCTTCAAACAACACCTAGCCTCACATGGAATCATTCAACAAACTAGCTGCCCTTATACACCTCAACAAAATGGAGTTGCTGAGAGAAAGAATAGACACTTGATGGAAGTGGCGAGGAGTATGATGTTCCATGCCAATGTACCTAAACGTTTTTGGGGAGATGCAGTGGTCACGGCCACCTATCTAATCAACCGCACACCTACAAGAGTCCTCCTTGATGCCACTCCGTATGAGGTACTAAACAAATCTAGATCATCCATTGACCATTTGCGTGTGTTTGGGTGTGTGTGTTTTGTTTTGATTCCAGGAGAACTAAGGAACAAGCTAGAAGCAAAGAGCACAAAGGCCATGTTTATTGGGTACTCCACACATCAGAAAGGGTACAAATGCTACGTACCAGAAACAAGGAGAGTCCTAGTATCCAGAGATGTTAAGTTCATGGAATCCAAGGCCTACTATGATGAGAAGAGTTGGGGAGAACTCAAAGATCTATCTCATTCTGCCTCGGACAGAGCTAACAACCTGAAAGTTCTTATGGAAAGACTTGGCATCAGCTTACCAAGGGAACCAGAAAAGAGCCGGGATACTACCCCTCAGCATGATGGAGCTGAGGTACGAGATAATGAAGTCTCTCATCATGATCATGAGGGGGGCAATGGAGAAAAATCTGCGCAAGCTCAACCTGAAGAAAACTCAGTATTGTCTCATGATCAAGATGAGATGGAGCAACCAGAAACTGAAGCTCAAGGTAGTGAACCTGAGCAGACACCAGCCCTAAGAAGAAGTACAAGGATCAGGAGACCGGCTTCAGATTGGGTTAAGACAAGAATCTACTACAATGCTCAAGCCGTGGCACATCCAGTAAGTGGAGTATGCACCCTTGCTCAATATCCAGAAGAACATCAAGTCTTTGTGAGTTCATTGGACCAGGAATGGATACCAAAAACGTATGCAGAAGCTATGGAGGATGATGAATGGAGGAGCTCAGTGGATGATGAAATGGGAGCCATGGAAAGGAATAACACCTGGTATGAGACAGAACTTCCAAAAGGGAAGAAAGCCGTGACTAGCAGGCTCATACATACCATCAAGTACCTTGCAAATGGGAAGCCAGAAAGGAAAAAGACCAGACTAGTGGCAAGAGGTTACACACAAGTATATGGAGAAGACTACCTAGACACTTTTGCACCAGTAGCTAAGCTCCATACTATCCGGATCCTCCTCTCATTGGCAGTGAACCTAGAATGGGATCTTTGGCAAATGGATGTGAAGAATGCATTCTTGCAAGGTGAACTAGAGGATGAAGTATATATGAGGCCACCTCCCGGAATGGAAGAGATGGTGAAACCAGGGAATGTTCTCAGACTCAGGAAGGCTATCTATGGCCTGAAACAATCACCAAGAGCTTGGTACCACAAGCTAAGCACCACACTAAATGGGAGAGGCTTTGTGAAGTCTCAAGCGGATCACACACTGTTTACTCTCACCAGCCAGCAAGGGATCGTTGTGATTCTGGTCTATGTGGATGACATCATCATCACTGGTAGTGACAAGGAAGAGATC
Organism: Brassica rapa; assembly: GCF_000309985.2. Lineage (NCBI taxonomy): Eukaryota > Viridiplantae > Streptophyta > Magnoliopsida > Brassicales > Brassicaceae > Brassica > Brassica rapa. The sequence continues at coordinate 16,124 of NW_022610096.1, forward strand.
AGCTCAACTAAGACATTCCTCAAGACCGCATTTGACATCAAAGACCTAGGAGAACTGAAATATTTCCTTGGCATTGAGATGTGTAGATCAAGGGAGGGATTGTTCATGTCCCAAAGGAAGTATACTTTGGACATCCTAAAGGAGGCAGGAGACCTTGGAGGAAGAGTGGCCAAGACACCACTAGAAGAAGGCTACAAGGTTATGCGTGAGGGGGAGTTTGATGCAACTCCCTTTGAGGATGTCAAGAGGTATAGAAGAATGGTTGGGAAGCTTATCTATCTTACTATCACAAGGCCGGATGTGTGTTTTGCTGTGAACCAGGTGAGCCAACACATGCAAGCTCCTAAGGTACATCATTGGAACATGGTGGAAAGGATCTTGAGATACTTAAGAGAGGCGCCAGGTCAGGGAGTGTGGATGGCTTGCAATAAGAGTACTGAAGTTGTTGGGTATTGTGATGCTGATTGGGCTGGAGATAGAGTTGATAGGAGATCAACCACAGGCTATTGCACCTTTATTGGAGGAAACCTAGTCACATGGAAGAGCAAGAAGCAGAAGGTGGTCTCTTGCTCAAGTGCTGAGGCAGAGTACCGATCTATGAGGAAGCTTACTAGTGAACTCATATGGATCAAGGGACTGCTAAAGGACTTGGGCATAGAGATCTCCACGCCAATGACTATGCATTGTGACAATCAGGCAGCAATACACATTGCATCAAACTCTGTGTTCCATGAGAGGACTAAGCATATAGAAGTGGACTGTCACAAGGTGAGACAAGCAGTGGAGCAGCAAGTGATTCTTCCATGCTACACAAGAAGTGAAGATCAACTAGCTGACATATTCACCAAGGCAGCCAGCAGCAAGGTTTGTGAGTTCATCCACCCTAAACTTGGACTCACGGATCTTCCATGTCACTGATCTCTCCTCCCATGAAGTGTTCTACTCTTTTTCCTTGGTTAGGGTTTTATCCCATGAGGTTTTTCCTAGCTAAGGTTTTAATGAGGGAATAGCTTCATGGTGTCCAAGCTTGACTTGTCCCACACGGTCAAGCTTGAGGGGGAGTGTTGACATGAAAGCATGAATGACATAGAGGAAGAAGAAATCAAGTCAAGACATACATCCGGAGTGATCAAAGTAAGCCTGTCCGTACAAGTGTGATCTAACTTGGCGTGCAAGACAAGAGGAGACTTATCTGTGATCAAGAAGGATGTTATACTTGCCTTAAGATATTTAAAAGATGTCGGCCAAGAGAAGGGATCCGTTGAAGAAGAAGACAAGGTGGTTCAAAGGAGAGAGAGCCGTTTGGTGCTGTCGCTTTCCACCTTGGCTGTGCGCAACCTGCCCTTGATCAGTCCTCTTTGTTTATTCTTTTCTTCTATGTCAACTTGCCATTAGTTTATTCATTGTTGCATCTATTTAAAGTATGTAATCAGAACCAAATGGATCAAGGAAAATAATCACTTCCTCACTTCTCTCTTATGATTTCGAAATCTCTCTCTCTCTCTCTCTCTCTCGGATTCTTAGCAAAACCCTAGCTATCTCTTCTCTTTGTTCTTGATAAATCACACAAGCCACTCTTATAACTCATTCATTTTAACACGGACTGTACGGCTTGTACGGCCTTGTACGGACGTCCGTACCATGCTCTCCCTAAACCCCCTTAAGCTTCCTCATCTCCTTTCCTCTTCAACTCCTTAGCTCTTCATACAAATACTCAGCTCAACTCAACATCTTATTCCCAAACTGGGAAACTGGAATCACCTGATTTGAAAGTGGGATAACTTCTTCTTGCCAACTCCTATGATATTTATTCAACTTCCTGGTGATTCTCCACCACTTTATGTATCCAAATCAAGCTTCTCACAAAGTGATTCATCCTGGTTTGATTGGAACGACGATGAAGCTGTGCTATTCCCAAACTGGGAAACTTGAATCACCTGATTTGAAAGTGGGATAACTTCTTCATCCCAACTCCTATGAGATTTATTCAACTTCCTGGTGATTCTCCACCACTTTAGGTATCCAAATCAAGCTTCTCACAAAGTGATTCATCCTGGTTTGATTGGAACGACGATGAAGCTGTGCTATTCCCAAATTGGGAAACTGGAATCACCTGATTTGAAAGTGGGATAATTTCTTCTTGCCAACTCCTATGAGATTTATTCAACTTCCTGGTGATTCTCCACCACTTTAGGTATCCAAATAAAGCTTCTCACAAAGAGATTCATCCTGATCTTATTGGAACGACGAAGAAGTTGTCCTATTCCCAAACTGGGAAACTGGAATCACCTGATTTGAAAGTGGGATAACTTCTTCTTGCCAACTCCTATGAGATTTATTCAATTTCCTGGTGATTCTCCACCACTTTATGTATCCAAATCATGCTTCTCACAAAGTGAGTCATCCTGGTCTGATTGGAACGACGAAGAAGCTGTCTTATTCCCAAACTGGGAAACTGGAATCACCTGATTTGAAAGTGGGATAACTTCTTCTTGCCAACTCCTATGAGATTTATTCAACTTCCTGGTGATTCTCCACCACTTTATGTATCCAAATCAAGCTTCTCACAAAGTGAGTCATCCTGGTTTGATTGGAACGACGAAGAAGCTGTCTCATTCCCAAACTGGGAAACTGGAATCACCTGATTTCAAAGTGGGATAACTTCTTCTTGCCAACTATGAGATTAAGAGATCTTTAGAGTAACTAGAATGTAAGTGAGAGTTTTAGGTGAAGTTTAGAAGAGATTATGAAAGACTAAGTAACTTGAGAATCGTTTAGAGTCTAAGAGAGAACCATAGTGTCTAAGAGATTAGAGAGACTCAAACTGCATAATCTTTATTAGTGTTGAGAGTTACAATATATAGGAGAGCTACTAGGGTTTACAAATCGCAAAGGTAAAGAGTAAGCATGTGAGGTCAAGGTTAAGGATTCAAATCAACCACTAATAAGCACCACACGCTTATGGCATCTTGGACTAAAGTTGCTTTAGCTTTCCAGCCTGTCCCAGCCTGGTAATGCGCGTCCCTTATCCCTTAAACGGTCTGATCCTTCTCCACTTGAGTAACTCTTCCATAGTTACCGTTTCACTTGTGCAAGGTAACTTTGGTTGAGGCTTGGATGGTACGGACTGTACGGCTTGTACGGCCTTGTACGGACGTCCGTACCATGCTCTCCCTAAACCCCCTTAAGCTTCCTCATCTCCTTTCCTCTTCAACTCCTTAGCTCTTCATACAAATACTCAGCTCAACTCAACACTCCCCCTCAAGCTTAGCTTTGTGAAAGCTTAAGCTTGGAATGCCACAAGATCTTCCTCGTTAAAAACCTCACCAAAGAAAACCCAATGGGATAAAACTTTGATGAGGGAAAAAGAGTAAAGACCTTGCAGCAAAGGGGATTAGCTCCTTCTCTTCCCAAGATCAATGAGGCCCAACCTGATGTGAATGGACTCCATTGTCTTCTGTCTTGCAGCCTTGGTGAACACATCCGCTAGCTGATCTTCACTCCTTGTGTAACAAGGCAAGATCACCCCTAGCACAATCATCTGCCTCACCTTGTGACAATCAACTTCAATGTGCTTGGTCCTCTCATGAAACACCGAGTTGGATGCAATGTGGATGGCAGCTTGATTGTCACAATGCATTGTCATTGGAGTTGCTTGATCAATCTCCAAGTGCTTCAAGATGCCTTTGATCCATACCAACTCGTTGGTGAGCTTCAGCATAGCTCTATACTCAGCTTCTGCACTTGAGCAAGACACCACCTTCTGCTTCTTACTCTTCCAAGTCACCAAGTTGCCTCCAATGAATGTGCAATAGCCTGTGGTTGATCTCCTGTCTGCTCTATCACCAGCCCAATCCGCATCACAGTATCCCACCACTTCAGTGCTTCCATTGCAGCCCATCCATACTCCTTGATCAGGTGAGCCGTTGAGATACATCAAGATCCTCTCCACCATGCGCCAATGATGTTCCTTAGGTACTTGCATGTGTTGACTCACCTGATTCACAGCAAAACAAATGTCAGGTCTAGTTATAGTGAGATAGATCAATTTGCCAACTAGTTTTCTATAGAGTTTAGGATCCTGATAAGGTTTGCTGTCTTCAATCTCCCCCTCTCGTGGGACTTTGTAGCCATCCTCCATAGGCATCCTTGCTGTCTTGCCTCCATAAGCACCTGCACCTTTCAAAAGATCAAGTGTATACTTCCTTTGGGACATGAACAAACCTTCCTTGGATCTACATATCTCAATTCCAAGAAAGTATTTCATTTCTCCCAAGTCTTTAATCTCAAACATGGATTTAAGAAACTCCTTGGTTGCTATGATACCTTCCTTATCACTCCCTGTGATAATGATATCATCAACATACACAAGGAGTGCAATCATACCTGAGGGAGTCGTGAGTGTGAAGAGGGTGTGATCTAGTTCAGACTTCTTGAAGCCTCGGCCATTCAGAGTAGTGCTCAACTTGTTGTACCAAGCTCTTGGTGATTGCTTCAGCCCATAGATAGCTTTCTTCAGCCTCAACACATTCCCTCTTTTCACTAAGTGTTCCAGGCCTGGTGGGGGATGCATATATACTTCATCCTCAAGTTCCCCTTGTAGGAATGCATTCTTCACATCCATTTGCCATAAGCCCCATCCAAGGTTCACAGCCAAGCTTAATACAATTCGGATTGTATGCAACTTAGCTACTGGTGCAAATGTCTCAACATAATCCTCTCCATAGGTTTGAGTAAAGCCTCTTGCAACCAGTCTTGACTTCTTCCTCTCAATCTTTCCATCCGCTTTGTACTTGATTGTGAAGATCCATCTGCTAGTCACAGCCTTCTTCCCTTTTGGTAACTCACTCTCATACCATGTATCATTCTTGATCATAGCTCCTGCTTCATCTCCTACTGACTCTTTCCATTCTTTATCCTTCATTGCCTCTTCATAGCTTCTTGGGATGTGATTCTCATCCAAGTTTACCATGAAAGCGCAATGTGCTTCTGGATATTGAGCAAAGGAGCACACGGCTTGAGAAGGATGCTCCACAGCTTGGGCATTGTAGTACACTCTCGTGTTTACCCAACTGGAAGGATCCTTCCTTATCCTTGTACTCCTTCTTAGTGGCTGCACAACCGGCTCTTCTTCCTGTTGTTCTTCTACCACTTCATCTTGAGAAGGTGTTTGTATCACACCATGATCATGCCCATGACCATCAGAGCCTATGCTCTCTTCTCCTTCATGTTGACATGAAAGCATGAATGACATAGAGGAAGAAGAAATCAAGTCAAGACATACATCCGGAGTGATCAAAGTAAGCTTGTCCGTACAAGTGTGATCTAACTTGGCGTGCAAGACAAGAGGAGACTTATCTGTGATCAAGAAGGATGTTATACTTGCCTTAAGATATTTAAAAGATGTCGGCCAAGAGAAGGGATCCGTTGAAGAAGAAGACAAGGTGGTTCAAAGGAGAGAGAGCCGTTTGGTGCTGTCGCTTTCCACCTTGGCTGTGCGCAACCTGCCCTTGATCAGTCCTCTTTGTTTATTCTTTTCTTCTATGTCAACTTGCCATTAGTTTATTCATTGTTGCATCTATTTAAAGTATGTAATCAGAACCAAATGGATCAAGGAAAAATATAATCACTTCCTCACTTCTCTCTTATGTTTTCGAAATCTCTCTCTCTCTCTCTCTCTCTCGGATTCTTAGCAAAACCCTAGCTATCTCTTCTCTTTGTTCTTGATAAATCACACAAGCCACTCTTATAACTCATTCATTTTATCATGGTATCAGAGCAACAAAGCTCTTGAAACCCTTATCTACTTCCGCAAAACAAATCTCTGTTTCTTTTCTTGCCGTTCTTTGAATCCTCAAGATGGAGAACAACAACAACAACAACAACAACAACCGCATCAGCATACCTGTGACCCTGAAGGGGATTAACTACCTCTTATGGGCCAGGATGGTGAAAATTGCCCTTGGAGGAAAGGGTTTGTGGAGTCATGTCTCAGCAGAAGCGGCTCCAAAACAAACCAACCAAGGAGAAGATGGACAGGAAATGGTGGTAGCTGATGAAGACAAGTGGGCTCAGGAAGACCTCATGGTTCTCACAGTGCTCCTCAGCTCTCTTGAACCCGCCATCATGGAGTCTTACTCTTACTGTGAGACTACCAAACAGCTGTGGGATACACTTTACAAAGTGTATGGAAATGTCTCCAACCTCACAAGAGTCTTTGAAGTGAAGAGAGCCATCAATGCGCTCAACCAAGGAGATGTGGAGTTTCAACCACACTTTGGCAAGTTTAGGTCTCTTTGGGCAGAGATGGAACTGCTAAGACCACACACCACTGACCATGCCACGCTTCTAACCAGGCGTGAGGAGGACAGAGTGTTTGGACTGCTGCTCACTCTTAACCCATCTTATGGGAGCTTGATCAAGCACATCCTAAGAGCTGACAAGCTACCTGACCTGGATGAAGTATGTGCTCAAATCCAGAAGGAAGAAGGCTCAGTGGGCTTGTTTGGTGGCAAGGGAGACTTAAGCATGGCGCATCAAGCAGAACAAGCAGTGGCAAACAAGGCGGCTTACAAACAAGATGAGAGGAAAGGCCTGACCTGTGACCACTGCAAGAAGAAGGGTCACTTGAAGGACAAATGCTGGATACTCCATCCCCACCTTAAGCCCAGCAAGTTTAGGGAGATTCGCTCCCAATACCAAGATGCAAGGGCCAACTTCTCAGCTGATGGTGCGGAGCCAACAACACCAATCACCATGGGCATAAGCAACCTAGGTGTGGGAAGTGCAACTGCCTCCACATCAGGCTATGCCACGCCAAGGGCCAACCTGGATGAGACCATCAAGAAGTCTGACTTAACTGCTCTCATCAAGGCTCTAAAAGAATCTGGTATATCTAAAAACCTTGGTGTTTCTCTTAATGCTTCACATACTGCTAATGACACTATAAGAGTTTTTAAATCGGCTAAGCCCTTAGTTATAGATTCTGGTGCTTCTCATCACATGATAAGTGACTTAGAACTGATTAAAAACATAGAACCGGCCTTAGGAAATGTGATGATAGCAAATGGAGATAAAATCCCAATAAAAGGTGTAGGTAACCTTAAACTGTTTGATAAAGAAACTAAGGCTTTCTATATGCCCACCTTTGCTTCAAATCTATTATCTGTTAAGAAAGTAACTAATGATCTCAATTGTCAAGTTACATTCACGCCTAACAGTGTGTACTTTCAGGATATTGATTCTAGTAAGTTGCTTGGCAAAGGTGTTACCAAGGGAGACTTGTACTTGCTTGAGGACACAAGATCCGCAACTGATTTATTTCCTGTTTTTCATTCTGTTTCTGAATTCCCTAAAGATGTAATATGGCATGCTAGACTAGGACATCCTCATTCTCATGCCTTGAACATCCTGTTACCTAGCATTTCTTTTAAAAGTGATTGTGAGGCTTGTATCTTAGGAAAACATTGTAGAACTGTGTTTCCTAAATCAAAGACTCAATATGATAATTGCTTTGATCTCATACATTCTGACGTATGGACTGCCCCATGTGCATCTAGAGAGCAACATAAATATTTTGTGACATTCATTGATGAAAAATCTAAATACACATGGATCACCTTGTTGCAATCTAAGGATAGAGTGCTAGAAGCTTTTAAAAACTTTCAGAGCTATATAACTAACCATTTCAATGTTAAGATCAAAATTCTTAGATCAGATAATGGTGGTGAGTATACTAGCACAGCCTTCAAACAACACCTAGCCTCACATGGAATCATTCAACAAACTAGCTGCCCTTATACACCTCAACAAAATGGAGTTGCTGAGAGAAAGAATAGACACTTGATGGAAGTGGCGAGGAGTATGATGTTCCATGCCAATGTACCTAAACGTTTTTGGGGAGATGCAGTGGTCACGGCCACCTATCTAATCAACTGCACACCTACAAGAGTCCTCCTTGATGCCACTCCGTATGAGGTACTAAACAAATCTAGATCATCCATTGACCATTTGCGTGTGTTTGGGTGTGTGTGTTTTGTTTTGATTCCAGGAGAACTAAGGAACAAGCTAGAAGCAAAGAGCACAAAGGCCATGTTTATTGGGTACTCCACACATCAGAAAGGGTACAAATGCTACGTACCAGAAACAAGGAGAGTCCTAGTATCCAGAGATGTTAAGTTCATGGAATCCAAGGCCTACTATGATGAGAAGAGTTGGGGAGAACTCAAAGATCTATCTCATTCTGCCTCGGACAGAGCTAACAACCTGAAAGTTCTTATGGAAAGACTTGGCATCAGCTTACCAAGGGAACCAGAAAAGAGCCGGGATACTACCCCTCAGCATGATGGAGCTGAGGTACGAGATAATGAAGTCTCTCATCATGATCATGAGGGGGGCAATGGAGAAAAATCTGCGCAAGCTCAACCTGAAGAAAACTCAGTATTGTCTCATGATCAAGATGAGATGGAGCAACCAGAAACTGAAGCTCAAGGTAGTGAACCTGAGCAGACACCAGCCCTAAGAAGAAGTACAAGGATCAGGAGACCGGCTTCAGATTGGGTTAAGACAAGAATCTACTACAATGCTCAAGCCGTGGCACATCCAGTAAGTGGAGTATGCACCCTTGCTCAATATCCAGAAGAACATCAAGTCTTTGTGAGTTCATTGGACCAGGAATGGATACCAAAAACGTATGCAGAAGCTATGGAGGATGATGAATGGAGGAGCTCAGTGGATGATGAAATGGGAGCCATGGAAAGGAATAACACCTGGTATGAGACAGAACTTCCAAAAGGGAAGAAAGCCGTGACTAGCAGGCTCATACATACCATCAAGTACCTTGCAAATGGGAAGCCAGAAAGGAAAAAGACCAGACTAGTGGCAAGAGGTTACACACAAGTATATGGAGAAGACTACCTAGACACTTTTGCACCAGTAGCTAAGCTCCATACTATCCGGATCCTCCTCTCATTGGCAGTGAACCTAGAATGGGATCTTTGGCAAATGGATGTGAAGAATGCATTCTTGCAAGGTGAACTAGAGGATGAAGTATATATGAGGCCACCTCCCTTGTTGACATGAAGCAATAAGAGTTGAGTATATTGAGAGAAGGCAGTAAGGAGCAAGAGGATCATCAGTGTGATCCGATTAAGCAAAGAATCTCCTTACCTTGCATTGCAAGACTGTCCGTACAATCTACCCTACCTTGGAGTGCAAGATATGCAAAGGGAACTGATGAAATGAAGAGAGATGGCAAGAAGAATATCTTTGGTCGCCAATGGGAAGTGGAGAGACATTGGGAAGCAATGTCACGGGTCTGGTTAAGGATTCAAAGTCCCTTCCATCCGTTAGGACCTGTCATTATCAGGCTGAGCAATCTGTGCATACCAGTCCAAGAGTAGATTAGTTTATTAGTTCTATGGGATTCTTTGTTTAATATTTTCCCTAGATGCAATAGCTTCTTTGTCTCTCTTTATATACTCATGTATCATGTACCAAATGAAGTAAGGAAATATACTTCCTCATTACTCTCTCTCACATTTTCGAAATCACCTCTCTCTCTCCTTATCTCTCTCTCTCTCGGATCCTTAGTAAACCCTAGCTCTCTCTTCTCTTTGTTCTTGATAAATCACACAAGCTACTCTTATTATTCATACATTTTATCATGGTATCAGAGCAACAAAGCTCTTGAACCCTTTATCTACTTCCGCAAAACAAATCTCTGTTTCTTTTCTCGTTGTTCTTCACCAAGATCCTATCTTTGAATCCGCATTATCATGATAAAATGTATGAATCAGACTGAGCAATCTGTGCATACCAGTCCAAGAGTAGATTAGTTTATTAGTTCTATGGGATTCTTTGTTTAATATTTTCCCTAGATGCAATAGCTTCTTTGTCTCTCTTTATATACTCATGTATCATGTACCAAATGAAGTAAGGAAATATACTTCCTCATTACTCTCTCTCACATTTTCGAAATCTCTCTCTCTCTCCTTATCTCTCTCTCTCTCGGATTCTTAGCAAAACCCTAGCTATCTCTTCTCTTTGTTCTTGATAAATCACACAAGCCACTCTTATAACTCATTCATTTTATCACTTCATCTTGGTTAGCCTCTTGCGTAGGCTCCTCCTCATGTGTCTCTCCTCCCTCATGATCAAGGTGGGATGGTGAACCAACTTCAGGAGGTGTTGTTGCGTGATCTCTTGGATCCTGGGATGTACTGATTCCAAGACCTTCAAGGATGATCCGCAAGGTGGAGGCCTTGTCTGATGTTAAGTCCTTCAAGTCTTCTTGATTCTTTTCTTCATAGTATCCTCTATCTTCCAAGAACTTCACATCTCTAGATACAAGAACTCTCCTTGCTATAGGGTCATAGCATTTGTATCCTTTCTGTGTAGCTGAGTATCCTATGAACACAGCCTTAGTACTTCTTGCTTCTAGCTTGTTGATCATCTCTCCTGGTTTGAGCACAAAGCATAGACATCCAAAGACTCGCAAGTAATCAAGCACTGGTTTGTACCTGTTCAGAACTTCAAATGGAGCCTTCTCATTCAGAACCTTGGTTGGAGTTCTGTTGATCAAGTAACAAGCAGTGGCAACCGCATCACTCCAGAATCTCTTTGGAACATTACTCTGGAACATCAGAGACCTTGCCACTTCCATGAGGTGCCTATTCTTCCTCTCAGCCACACCATTTTGCTGTGGAGTATACGGACAGCTTGTTTGATGTAAGATCCCATGTTGTGATAAGTGTTCCTTGAATGCATGACTTGTGTACTCTCCTCCATTATCTGATCTCAAAATTTTAATCTTAGCATGATAATGGTTAGTTACATAAGTTTGAAAGTTCCTAAATGCATCAAGTACCCTATCTTTGGTCTGAATTAAGGTTAACCAGGTGTATTTGGATTTTTCATCAATGAATGTGACAAAGTACTTATAACTATCTCTAGATAAGCAAGGGGCAGTCCACACATCAGAATGAATTAAATCAAAGCAGTTATCATAGATAGTAGTAGACTTTTGAAACACAGTTCTACAATGCTTGCCTAAAATGCAAGCTTCACAATCTTTGTTCTCAAACACAACACCTGGTACCATTAAGTTCAAAGCTTTAACATGAGGGTGTCCTACTCTAGCATGCCACAATGCATTTTTATTCAACAAAGAAGCAGAAGTAAATGAACAACTATAATCAGGAACAGAAGTGAGTTCTTCAAGCATATAGAGATCTCCCTTAGTCACCCCTTTCCCAATCAATCTGCTGCTCTCAATATCCTGAAACTTCACATCATTAGGACTAAAGATAACATTGCATTGCAAATCATTAGTACACTTCTTCACAGATAATAGGTTTGATGTGAATTCAGGCATGTAAAAAGCTCTAGATTCTTTGTTAAACAACTTAAGCTTTCCTATTCCTCTAATAGGTATCTTATCCCCATTTGCTATCATCACATGCCCATGTGTAGGTTCTATATCCTTAATCAAGTTCTCATCACTTATCATATGATGTGATGCACCAGAATCAACAATCAAAGGTTTACCTACTCGTTTAGCATTATGACATAGATTACTAAGTAATGGGTGCATCCTATCAGTTCTAGCAATGTGGGCATTTCTATACTCATTCCTAGTTTCTAACCGTTCTACTAGTTCTTTAATCAAGTGATCATCCTTATATGCAATCATAGAAGCTCCAAAGGAATAACCATAAGTGTTACCGTTTTCCTTTAGCATTTTGAAGAGTGCATCAAGGTCTGATCTCTTGATGTAGTCATCATTGCTGCGTGAGCTTGAGGCGCCAGTGTAAGCCACAAGAGACTTCCCATTCCCATCATTGCCTCCAAGCCCATCCACTTCACTCATCTTGCTGGTGCCAGCTCCACTTGAACCTTCAGTCACATTTGCCCTTCCCTCACGCTCCTTCATGAACTTGGCCGGCTTGAGGTGTGGGTGAAGTATCCAGCATTGGCTCTTCTTATGACCATGCTTCTTGCAATGATCACAGTTGCCATTGAACTTCCTGTCCTCATACTTCCCGTGAGATGCCTTGTTTGCTTGTGGAGCCTCGGTTGAGTCCTCATGAGCTGCTTGATTGGCAAGAGAGAGCTCCCCCTTTCCTCCAAACAACCCCATAGATCCCTGCTCCCTTTGGATTTGTGCACACACCTCCTCAAGGTCCGGAAGCTTGTCTGACCTCAACATGTGCTGAATGAGTTGAGTGTAGGCCGGGTTCAGTGTGAGAAGCAACCCAAAGACCTTGTCTTGCTCGCGCCTCTCATTCAGCTGATCTGGATCAGTTGTGCTCGGCCTCAGCATCTCCAGCTCTGACCATAAGGACCTGAACCTCCCCAAGTGCTTAGTGAACTCCATGTCCTCTTGTGCAAGACGGTTGATCGCTAGCTTCACTTCAAACACACGGCTGAGGTTGGAAGTGTTCCCATACACCTTCTTCAGCGTGTCCCACAGCTCTTTGGCTGATTCACAGTAGCTGTAAGCATCCAAGATAGCTGGGTCCAAGGATGCGTGTAGAACCGTCATCACCAGCATGTCTTCTTGTTGCCATTTCTCCACAGCCGCTTCATTGGAGACCTCTTCTTGATCTCCTCCCTGAGTAATGAGTTTCGGAGCCTCCCCTGTTGTGATGTGCCCCCACAAACCCTTACTTCCCACCGCAGTCTTCACCATCCGAGACCACACAAGGTAGTTGCTACCCTTGAAAGTAACCGCCACCTTCATCCTCATGCTCATCCCATGCTCCATCTTTACTCAGCTTGACTTGAACAGCTTGAATCTGATGAAATCTTGAGTCTTGAATCACGTACACACCCCAACCTTGAGTTTTGAGTCACGCACAACCACAGAACGCAGCGCAGCTCCAACACCTTCAAAGCTACTCGCGTGTAGCTTCAAAGCCTTGTAACTCTCTAAAGATCAAACCCCAGATTCTAATGAACCTGGCTCTGATACCATATGAGATTAAGAGATCTTTAGAGTAACTAGAATGTAAGTGAGAGTTTTAGGTGAAGTTTAGAAGAGATTATGAAAGACTAAGTAACTTGAGAATCGTTTAGAGTCTAAGAGAGAACCATAGTGTCTAAGAGATTAGAGAGACTCAAACTGCATAATCTTTATTAGTGTTGAGAGTTACAATATATAGGAGAGCTACTAGGGTTTACAAATCGCAAAGGTAAAGAGTAAGCATGTGAGGTCAAGGTTAAGGATTCAAATCAACCACTAATAAGCACCACACGCTTATGGCATCTTGGACTAAAGTTGCTTTAGCTTTCCAGCCTGTCCCAGCCTGGTAATGCGCGTCCCTTATCCCTTAAACGGTCTGATCCTTCTCCACTTGAGTAACTCTTCCATAGTTACCGTTTCACTTGTGCAAGGTAACTTTGGTTGAGGCTTGGATGGTACGGACTGTACGGCTTGTACGGCCTTGTACGGACGTCCGTACCATGCTCTCCCTAAACCCCCTTAAGCTTCCTCATCTCCTTTCCTCTTCAACTCCTTAGCTCTTCATACAAATACTCAGCTCAACTCAACACCAACAACTCCTATGAGATTTATTCAACTTCCTGGTGATTCTCCACCACTTTATGTATCCAAATCAAGCTTCTCACAAAGTGATTCATCCTGGATTGATTGGAACGACGAAGAAGCTGTCTTATTCCCAAACTGGGAAACTGGAATCACCTGATTTGAAAGTGGGATAACTTCTTCTTGCCAACTCCTATGAGATTTATTCAACTTCATGGTGATTCTCCACCACTTTTTGTATCCAAATAAAGCTTCTCACAAAGAGATTCATCCTGGTCTGATTGGAACGATGAAGAAGCTCTCCTATTCCCAAACTGGGAAATTGGAATCACCTGATTTGAAAGTGGGATAACTTCTTCTTGCCAACTCCTATGAGATTTATTCAACTTCCTGGTGATTCTCCACCACTTTATGTATCCAAATCAAGCTTCTCACAACGTGAGTCATCCTGGTTTGATTGGAACGACGAAGAAGCTGTCATATTCCCAAACTGGAAAACTGGAATCACCTGATTTGAAAGTGGGATAACTTCTTCTTGCCAACTCCTATGATATTTATTCAACTTCCTGGTGATTCTCCACCACTTTATGTATCCAAATCAAGCTTCTCACAAAGTGATTCATCCTGGTTTGATTGGAACGACGATGAAGCTGTGCTATTCCCAAACTGGGAAACTGGAATCACCTGATTTGAAAGTGGGATAACTTCTTCTTGCCAACTCCTATAATATTTATTCAACTTCCTGGTGATTTTCCACCACTTTATGTATCCATATCAAGCTTCTCACAAAGTGATTCATCCTGGTTTGATTGGAACGACGAAGAAGCTGTCCTATTCCCAAACTGGGAAACTGGAATCACCTGAAGTGGGATAACTTCTTCATCCCAACTCCTATGAGATTTATTCAACTTCCTGGTGATTCTCCACCACTTTAGGTATCCAAATCAAGCTTCTCACAAAGTGATTCATCCTGGTTTGATTGGAACGACAATGAAGCTGTGCTATTCCCAAACTGGGAAACTGGAATCACCTGATTTGAAAGTGGGATAACTTCTTCTTGCCAACTCCTATGAGATTTATTCAACTTCCTGGTGATTCTCCACCACTTTATGTATCCAAATAAGCTTCTCACAAAGAGATTCATCCTGGTCTGGTTGACGACGAAGAAGCTGTCCTATTCCCAAACTGGGAAACTGGAATCACCTGATTTGAAAGTGGGATAACTTCTTCTTGCCAACTCCTATGAGATTTATTCAACTTCCTGGTGATTCTCCACCACTTTATGTATCCAAATCAAGCTTCTCACAAAGTGATTCATCCTGGTTTGATTGGAACGACGAAGAAGCTGTCTCATTCCCAAACTGGGAAACTGGAATCACCTGATTTGAAAGTGGGATAACTTCTTCTTGCCAACTCCTATGAGATTTATTCAACTTCCTGGTGATTCTCCACCACTTTATGTATCCAAATCAAGCTTCTCACAAAGTGATTCATCCTGGTTTGATTGGAACGACGATAAGCTGTGCTATTCCCAAACTGGGAAACTGGAATCACCTGATTTGAAAGTGGGATAACTTCTTCTTGCCAACTCCTATGAGATTTATTCAACTTCCTGGTGATTCTCCACCACTTTATGTATCCAAATCAAGCTTCTCACAAAGTGATTCATCCTGGTTTGATTGGAACGACGATGAAGCTGTGCTATTCCCAAACTGGGAAACTGGAATCACCTGATTTGAAAGTGGGATAACTTCTTCTTGCCAACTCCTATGAGATTTATTCAACTTCCTGGTGATTCTCCACCACTTTATGTATCCAAATCAAGCTTCTCACAAAGTGATTCATCCTGGTTTGATTGGAACGACGAAGAAGCTGTCCTATTCCCAAACTGGGAAACTGGAATCACCTGATTTGAAAGTGGGATAACTTCTTCATCCCAACTCCTATGAGATTTATTCAACTTCCTGGTGATTCTCCACCACTTTAGGTATCCAAATCAAGCTTCTCACAAAGTGATTCATCCTGGTTTGATTGGAACGACAATGAAGCTGTGCTATTCCCAAACTGGAAACTGGAATCACCTGATTTGAAAGTGGGATAACTTCTTCTTGCCAACTCCTATGAGATTTATTCAATTCCTGGTGATTCTCCACCACTTTATGTATCCAAATCAAGCTTCTCACAAAGAGATTCATCCTGGTTGATTGGAACGACGAAGAAGCTGTCCTATTCCCAAACTGGGAAACTGGAATCACCTGATTTGAAAGTGGGATAACTTCTTCTTGCCAACTCCTATGAGATTTATTCAACTTCCTGGTGATTCTCCACCACTTTATGTATCCAAATAAAGCTTCTCACAAAGTGATTCATCCTGGTTTGATTGGAACGACGATGAAGCTGTGCTATTCCCAAACTGGGAAACTGGAATCACCTGATTTGAAAGTGGGATAACTTCTTCTTGCCAACTCCTATGAGATTTATTCAACTTCCTGGTGATTCTCCACCACTTTATGTATCCAAATCAAGCTTCTCACATAGTGATTCATCCTGGTTTAATTGGAACGACGAAGAAGCTTTCTTATTCCCAAACTGGGAAACTGGAATCACCTGATTTGAAAGTGGGATAATTTCTTCATCCCAACTCCTATGAGATTTATTCAACTTCCTGGTCATTCTCCACCACTTTATGTATCCAAATGAGCTTCTCACAAAGAGATTCATCCTGGTTTGATTGGAACGACGAAGAAGCTGTCCTATTCCCAAACTGGGAAACTGGAATCACCTGATTTGAAAGTGGGATAACTTCTTCTTTCCAACTCCTATGAGATTTATTCAACTTCCTGGTGATTCTCCACCACTTTATGTATCCAAATCAAGCTTCTCACAAAGTGATTCATCCTGGTTTGATTGGAACGACGAAGAAGCTGTCCTATTCCCAAACTGGGAAACTGGAATCACCTGATTTGAAAGTGGGATAACTTCTTCTTGCCAACTCCTATGAGATTTATTCAACTTCCTGGTGATTCTCCACCACTTTATGTATCCAAATCAAGCTTCTCACAAAGTGATTCATCCTGGTTTGATTGGAACGACGATGAAGCTGTGCTATTCCCAAACTGGGAAACTGGAATCACCTGATTTGAAAGTGGGATAACTTCTTCTTGCCAACTCCTATGAGATTTATTCAACTTCCTGGTGATTCTCCACCACTTTATGTATCCAATCAAGCTTCTCACAAAGTGATTCATCCTGGTTTGATTGGAACGACGAAGAAGCTGTCCTATTCCCAAACTGGGAACTGGAATCACCTGATTTGAAAGTGGGATAACTTCTTCATCCCAACTCCTATGAGATTTATTCAACTTCCTGGTGATTCTCCACCACTTTAGTATCCAAATCAAGCTTCTCACAAAGTGATTCATCCTGGTTTGATTGGAACGACAAAGAAGCTGTGCTATTCCCAAACTGGGAAACTGGAATCACCTGATTTGAAAGTGGGATAACTTCTTCTTGCCAACTCCTATGAGATTTATTCAACTTCCTGGTGATTCTCCACCACTTTATGTATCCAAATAAAGCTTCTCACAAAGTGATTCATCCTGGTTTGATTGGAACGACGAAGAAGCTGTCCTATTCCCAAACTGGGAAACTGGAATCACCTGATTTGAAAGTGGGATAACTTCTTCTTGCCAACTCCTATGAGATTTATTCAACTTCCTGGTGATTCTCCACCACTTTATGTATCCAAATCAATTTCTCACAAAGTGATTCATCCTGGTTTGATTGGAACGACGAAGAAGCTGTCTCATTCCCAAACTGGGAAACTGGAATCACCTGATTTCAAAAGTGGGATAACTTCTTCTTGCCAACTCCTATGAGATTTATTCAACTTCCTGGTGATTCTCCACCACTTTATGTATCCAAATCAAGCTTCTCACAAGTGATTCATCCTGGTTGATTGGAACGACGATGAAGCTGTGCTATTCCCAAACTGGGAAACTGGAATCACCTGATTTGAAAGTGGATAACTTCTTCTTGCCAACTCCTATGATATTTATTCAACTTCCTGGTGATTCTCCACCACTTTATGTATCCAAATCAAGCTTCTCACAAAGTGATTAATCCTGGTTTGATTGGAACGACGAAGAAGCTGTGCTATTCCCAAACTGGGAAACTGGAATCACATGATTTGAAAGTGGGATAACTTCTTCTTGCCAACTCCTATGAGATTTATTCAACTTCCTGGTGATTCTCCACCACTTTATGTATCCAAATCAAGCTTCTCACAAAGTGATTCATCCTTGTTTGATTGGAACGACGAAGAAGCTGTGATATTCCCAAACTGGGAAACTAGAATCACCTGATTTGAAAGTGGGATAACTTCTTCATCCCAACTCCTATGAGATTTATTCAACTTCCTGGTGATTCTCCACCACTTTAGGTATCCAAATCAAGCTTCTCACAAAGTGATTCATCCTGGTTTGATTGGAACGACAATGAAGCTGTGCTATTCCCAAACTGGGAAACTGGAATCACCTGATTTGAAAGTGGGATAACTTCTTCTTGCCAACTCCTATGAGATTTATTCAATTTCCTGGTGATTCTCCACCACTTTATGTATCCAAATCAAGCTTCTCACAAAGTGATTCATCCTGGTTTGATTGGAACGACGAAGAAGCTGTCCTATTCCCAAACTGGGAAACTGGAATCACCTGATTTGAATGTGGGATAACTTCTTCTTGCCAACTCCTATGAGATTTATTCAACTTCCTGGTGATTCTCCACCACTTTATGTATCCAAATCAAGCTTCTTCTCACAAAGTGATTCATCCTGGTTTGATTGGAACGACGAAGAAGCTGTCTATTCCCAAACTGGGAAACTGGAATCACCTGATTTGAAAGTGGGATAAACTTCTTCTTGCCAACTCCTATGATATTTATTCAACTTCCTGGTGATTCTCCACCACTTTATGTATCCAAATCAAGCTTCTCACAAAGTGATTCATCCTGGTTTGATTGGAACGACGATGAAGCTGTGCTATTCCCAACTGGGAAACTGGAATCACCTGATTTGAAAGTGGGATAACTTCTTCTTGCCAACTCCTATGATATTTATTCAACTTCCTGGTGATTCTCCACCACTTTATGTATCCAAATCAAGCTTCTCACAAAGTGATTCATCCTGGTTTGATTGGAACGACGATGAAGCTGTGCTATCTCCAAACTGGGAAACTGGAATCACCTGATTTGAAAGTGGGATAACTTCTTCTTCCCAACTCCTATGAGATTTATTCAACTTCCTGGTGATTCTCCACCACTTTATGTATCCAAATCAAGCTTCTCAAAAAGTGATTCATCCTGGTTTGATTGGAACGACGAAGAAGCTGTCTATTCCCAAACTGGGAAACTGGAATCACTGATTTGAAAGTGGGATAACTTCTTCTTGCCAACTCCTATGAGATTTATTCAACTTCCTGGTGATTCTCCACCACTTTATGTATCCAAATAAGCTTCTCACAAAGTGATTCATCTTGTTTGATTGGAACGACGAAGAAGCTGTCCTATTCCCAAACTGGGAACTGGAATCACCTGATTTGAAAGTGGGATAACTTCTTCTTGCCAACTCCTATGAGATTTATTCAACTTCCTGGTGATTCTCCCCACTTTATGTATCCAAATCAAGCTTCTCACAAAGTGATTCATCCTGGTTTGATTGGAACGACAAGAGCTGTCCTATTCCCAAACTGGGAAACTGGAATCACCTGATTTGAAAGTGGGATAACTTCTTCTTGCCAACTCCTATGAGATTTTATTCAACTTCCTGGTGATTCTCCACCACTTTATGTATCCAAATCAAGCTTCTCACAAAGTGATTCATCCTCATCCTGGTTGGATTGGAACGACGATGAAGCTGTGCTATTCCCAAACTGGGAAACTGGAATCACCTGATTTGAAGTGGGATAACTTCTTCTTGCCAACTCCTATGATATTTATTCAACTTCCTGGTGATTTTCCACCACTTTATGTATCCATATCAAGCTTCTCACAAAGTGATTCATCCTGGTTTGATTGGAACGACGAAGAAGCCTGTCTATTCCCAAACTGGGAAACTGGAATCACCTGATTTGAAAGTGGGATAACTTCTTCTTGCCAACTCCTATGAGATTTATTCAACTTCCTGGTGATTCTCCACCACTTTATGTATCCAAATCAAGCTTCTCACAAAGTGATTCATCCTGGTTTGATTGGAACGACAATGAAGCTGTGCTATTCCCAAACTGGGAAACTGGAATCACCTGATTTGAAAGGGATAACTTCTTCTTGCCCAACTCCTATGAGATTTATTCAACTTCCTGGTGATTCTCCACCACTTTATGTATCCAAATCAAGCTTCTCACAAAGTGATTCATCCTGGTTTGATTGGAACGACGAAGAAGCTGTCTATTCCCAAACTGGGAAACTGGAATCACCTGATTTGAAAGTGGGATAACTTCTTCTTGCCAACTCCTATGAGATTTATTCAACTTCCTGGTGATTCTCCACCACTTTTGTATCCAAATCAAGCTTCTCACAAAGAATTCATCCTGGTCTGATTGGAACGATGAAGAGAAGCTGTCCTATTCCCAAACTGGGGAAACTGGAATCACCTGATTTGAAAGTGGGATAACTTCTTCTTGCCAACTCCTATGAGATTTATTCAACTTCCTGGTGATTCTCCACCACTTTATGTATCCAAATCAAGCTTCTCACAAAGTGAGTCATCCTGGTTTGATTGGAACGACGAAGAAGCTGTGCTATTCCCAAACTGGGAAACTGGAATCACTGATTTGAAAGTGGGATAACTTCTTCTTGCCAACTCCTATGATATTTATTCAACTTCCTGGTGATTCTCCACCACTTATGTATCCAAATCAAGCTTCTCACAAAGTGATTCATCCTGGTTTGATTGGAACGACGATGAAGCTGTGCTATTCCAAACTGGAAACTGGAATCACCTGATTTGAATGAAGTGGGATAACTTCTTCTTGCCAACTCCTATGAAATTTATTCAACTTCCTGGTGATTCTCCACCACTTTATGTATCCATATCAAGCTTCTCACAAAGTGATTCATCCTGGTTTGATTGGAACGACGAAGAAGCTGTGCTATTCCCAAACTGGGAAACTGGAATCACCTGATTTGAAAGTGGGATAACTTCTTCATCCCAACTCCTATGAGATTTATTCAACTTCTGGTGATTCTCCACCACTTTAGGTATCCAAATCAAGCTTCTCACAAAGTGATTCATCCTGGTTTGATTGGAAGACGAATGAAGCTGTGCTATTCCCAAACTGGGAAACTGGAATCACCTGATTTGAAAGTGGGATAACTTCTTCTTGCCAACTCCTATGAGATTTATTCACTTCCTGGTGATTCTCCACCACTTTATGTATCCAAATCAAGCTTCTCACAAAGAGATTCATCCTGGTTTGATTGGAACGACGAAGAAGCTGTCCTATTCCAAACTGGGAAACTGGAATCACCTGATTTGAAAGTGGGATAACTTCTTCTTGCCAACTCCTATGAGATTTATTCAACTTCCTGGTGATTCTCCACCACTTTATGTATCCAAATCAAGCTTTCTCACAAAGTGAGTCATCCTGGTTTGATTGGAACGACGAGAAGAAGCGTCTATTCCCAAACTGGGGGAAACTGGAATCACCTGATTTCAAAGTGGGATAACTTCTTCTGCAACTCCTATGAGATTTATTCAACTTCCTGGTGATTCTCCACCACTTTATGTATCCAAATCAAGCTTCTCACAAAGTGATTCATCCTGGTTTGATTGGAAACGACGAATGAAGCTGTGCTATTCCCAAACTGGGAAACTGGATCACCTGATTTGAAAGTGGGATAACTTCTTTTGCCAACTCCTATGAGATTTATTCAACTTCCTGGTGATTTCCACCACTTTATGTATCCAAATCAAGCTTCTCACAAAGTGATTCATCCTGGTTTGATTGGAACGACGATGAAGCTGTGCTATTCCCAAACTGGGAAACTGGAATCACCTGATTTGAAAGTGGGATAACTTCTTCATCCCAACTCCTATGAGATTTATTCAATTCCTGGTGATTCTCCACCACTTTATGTATCCAAATCAAGCTTCTCTCAAAGTGATTCATCCTGGTTTGATTGGAACGACGAATGAAGCTGTGCTATTCCCAAACTGGGAAACTGGAATCACCTGATTTGAAAGTGGGATAACTTCTTCTTGCAACTCCTATGAGATTATTCAACTTCCTGGTGATTCTCCACCACTTTATGTATCCAAATAAAGCTTCTCACAAAGAGATTCATCCTGGTTTGATTGGAACGACGACGAAGAAGCTGTGCTATTCCCAAACTGGGAAACTGGAATCACCTGATTTGAAAGTGGGATAACTTCTTCTTGCCAACTCCTATGAGATTTATTCAACTTCCTGGTGATTCTCCACCACTTTATGTATCCAAATCAAGCTTCTCACAAAGTGATTCATCCTGGTTTGATTGGAACGACGAAGAAGCTGTCTATTCCAAACTGGGAAACTGGAATCACCTGATTTGAAAGTGGGATAATTCTTCTTGCCAACTCCTATGAGATTTATTCAACTTCCTGGGATTCTCCACCACTTTATGTATCCAAATCAAGCTTCTCACAAAGTGATTCATCCTGGTTTGATTGGAACGACGAAGAAGCTGTCTTATTCCCAAACTGGGAAACTGGAATCACCTGATTTGAAAGTGGGATAACTTCTTCTTGCCCAACTCCTATGAGATTTATTCAACTTCCTGGTGATTCTCCACCACTTTTTGATCCAATAAAGCTTCTCACAAAGAGATTCATCCTGGTTTGATGGAACGACGAAGAAGCTCCCTATTCCCAAACTGGGAAACTGGAATCACCTGATTTGAAAGTGGGGATAACTTCTTCTTGCCAACTCCTATGAGATTTATTCAACTTCCTGGTGATTCTCACCACTTTATGTATCCAAATCAAGCTTCTCACAAAGTGAGTCATCCTGGTTGATTGGAACGACGAAGAAGCTGTCCTATTCCAAACTGGAAACTGGAATCACTGATTGAAAGTGGGATAACTTCTTCTTGCCAACCTATGATATTATTCAACTTCCTGGTGATTCTCCACCCTTTAGTATCCAAATAAGCTTCTCACAAAGTGATTCATCTGGTTTGATTGGAACGACGAGGAAGCTGTGCTATTCCCAACTGGGAAACTGGAATCACCTGATTGAAAGTGGGAAACTTCTTCGCCAACCCTATGAGATTATTCAACTTCCTGGTGATTTTCCACCACTTTATGTATCCATATCAAGCTTCTCACAAAGTGATTCATCCTGGTTTGATGGAACGACGAAGAAGCTGTCCTATTCCCAAACTGGGAAACTGGAATCACCTGATTTGAAAGTGGGAAACTTCTTCATCCCAACTCCTATGAGATTTATTCAACTTCCTGGTGATTCTCCACCACTTTAGGTACCAAATCAAGCTTCTCACAAAGTGATTCATCCTGGTTTGATTGGTGGAACGACAATGAAGCTGTGCTATTCCAAACTGGGAAACTGGAATCACCTGATTTGAAAGTGGGAAAACTTCTTCTTGCCAACTCCTATGAGATTTATTCAATTTCCTGGTGATTCTCCACCACTTTATGTATCCAAATAAAGCTTCTCACAAAGAGATTCATCTTGGTTGATTGGAACGACGGAAGAAGCTCTCCTATTCCCAAACTGGGAAACTGGAATCACCTGATTTGAAAGTGGGATAACTTCTTCTTGCCAACTATGAGATTTATTCAACTTCCTGGTGATTCTCCACCACTTTATGTATCCAAATCAAATTTCTCACAAAGTGAGTCATCCTGTTTGATTGGAACGACAAGAATCTGCTCTCCTTCCCAAACTGGGAAACTGGAAAACTGGGAAACTGGAATCACCTGATTTCAAAGTGGGATAACTTCTTCTTGCCAACTCTATGAGATTTATTCAACTTCCTGGTGATTCTCCACCACTTTATGATCCAAATCAAGCTTCTCACAAAGTGATTCATCTGGTTTGATTGGAACGACGAAGAAGCTGTGCTATTCCCAAACTGGGAAACTGGAATCACCTGATTTGAAAGTGGGATAACTTCTTCTTGCCAACTCCTATGATTTTATTCAACTTCCTGGTGATTTCTCCACCACTTTTTGTATCCATATAACGCTTCTCACAAGTGATTCATCCTGGTTGATTGAACGACGAAGAAGCGTGCTATTCCCAACCTGGGAACTGGAATCACTGATTTGAAAGTGGGATAACTTCTTCTTGCCAACTCCTATAAGATTTATTCAACTTCCTGGTGATTTCCACCACTTTATGTATCCAAATCAAGCTTCTCACAACATGAGATTTATTCAACTTCCTGGTGATTCTCCACCACTTTATGTATCCAAATCAAGCTTCTCACAAAGTGATTCATCCTGGTTTGATTGGAACGACGAATGAAGCTGTGCTATTCCCAAACTGGGGGAAACTGGAATCACCTGATTTGAAAGTGGGATAACTTCTTCTTGCCAACTCCTATGAGATTTATTCAACTTCCTGGTGATTTCCACCACTTTATGTATCCAAATCAAGCTTCTCACAAAGAGATTCATCCTGGTTTGATTGGAACGACGAAGAAGAAGCTGTCCTATTTCCAAAACTGGGAAACTGGAATCACCTGATTTGAAAGTGGGATAACTTCTTCTTGCCAACTCCTATGAGATTTATTCAACTTCCTGGTGATTCTCCACCACTTTATGTATCCAAATCAAGCTTCTCACAAAGTGATTCATCCTGGTTTGATTGGAACGACGAAGAGAAGCTGTCTATTCCCAAACTGGGAAATGGAATCACCTGATTTGAAAGTGGGATAACTTCTTCTTGCCAACTCCTATGAGATTTATTCAACTTCCTGGTGATTCTCCACCACTTTATGTATCCAAATCAAGCTTCTCACAAAGTGATTCATCCTGGTTTGATTGGAACGACGATGAAGCTGTGCTATCCCAAACTGGGGGAAACTGGAATCACCTGATTTGAAAGTGGGATAACTTCTTCTTGCCAACTCCTATGAGATTTATTCAACTTCCTGGTGATTTCCACCACTTTATGTATCCAAATCAAGCTTCTCACAAAGTGATTCATCCTGGTTTGATTGGAACGACGATGAAGCTGTGCTATTCCCAAACTGGGAAACTGGAATCACCTGATTGAAAGTGGGATAACTTTTCTTCCAAATCCTATGAGATTTATTCAACTTCCCTGGTGATTCTCCACCACTTTATGTATCCAAATCAAGCTTCTCACAAAGTGATTCATCCTGGTTTGATTGGAACGACGAAGAAGCTGTCTATTCCCAAACGGGGAAACTGGAATCACTGATTTGAAAGTGGGATAACTTCTTCTTGCCAACTCCTATGAGATTTATTCAACTTCCTGGTGATTCTCCACCACTTTATGTATCCATCAAGCTTCTCACAAAGAAGATTCATCCTGGTTGATTGGAACGACGATGAAGCTGTGCTATCCCAAACTGGGAAACTGGAATCACCTGATTTGAAAGTGGGATAACTTCTTCTTGCCAACTCCTATGAGATTTATTCAATTTCCTGGTGATTCTCCACCATTTATGTATCCAAATCAAGCTTCTCACACAAGTGATTCATCCTGGTTTGATTGGAACGACGAAGAAGCTGTTTATTCCCAAAACTGGGAAACTGGAATCACCTGATTTGAAAGTGGGATAACTTCTTCTTGCCAACTCCTATGAGATTTATTCAACTTCCTGGTGATTCTCCACCACTTTCTGTATCCAAATCAAGCTTCTCACAAAGTGATTCATCCTGGTTTGATTGGACGACGACGAAGAAGCTGTCTATTCCCAAACTGGGAAACTGGAATCACCTGATTTCAAACGTGGGATAACTTCTTCTTGCAACAACTCCTATGAGATTTATTCAACTTCCTGGTGATTCTCCCCACTTATGTATCCAAATAAGCTTCTCACAAAGTGATTCATCCTGGATTGATTGGGAAACTGGAATCACCTGATTTGAAAGTGGGATAACTTCTTCATCCAACTCCTATGAGATTTATTCAACTTCCTGGTGATTCTCCACCACTTTATGTATCCAAATCAAGCTTCTCACAAAGTGATTCATCCTGGTTTGATTGGAACGACGAGAAGCTGTGCTATTCCCAAACTGGGAACTGGAATCACCTGATTTGAAAGTGGGAGGATAACTTCTTTTCGCCAACTCCTATGAGATTTATTCAACTTCCTGGTGATTCTCCACCACTTTATGTATCCAAATCAAGCTTCTCACAAAGTGATTCATCCTGGTTTGATTGGAACGACGAAGAAGCTGTGCTATTCCCAAACTGGGAAACTGGAATCACCTGATTTGAAAGTGGGATAACTTCTTCATCCCAACTCCTATGAGATTTATTCAACTTCCTGGTGATTCTCCACCACTTTATGTATCCAAATCAAGCTTCTCACAAAGTGATTCATCCTGGTTTGATTGGAACGACGAGAGAAGCTGTGCTATTCCCAAACTGGGAAACTGGAATCACCTGATTTGAAAGTGGGATAACTTCTTTCCCAACTCCTATGAGATTTATTCAACTTCCTGGTGATTCTCCACCACTTTATGTATCCAAATCAAGCTTCTCACAAAGTGATTCATCCTGGTTTGATTGGAACGACGAAGAAGCTGTGCTATTCCCAAACTAGGAAACTGGAATCACCTGATTTGAAAGTGGGATAACTTCTTCATCCCAACTCCTATGAGATTTATTCAACTTCCTGGTGATTCTCCACCACTTTATGTATCCAAATCAAGCTTCTCACAAAGTGATTCATCCTGGTTTGATTGGAACGACGATGAAGCTGTGCTATTCCCAAACTGGGAAACTGGAATCACCTGATTTGAAAGTGGGATAACTTCTTCATCCCAACTCCTATGAGATTTATTCAACTTCCTGGTGATTCTCCACCACTTTATGTATCCAAATCAAGCTTCTCACAAAGTGATTCATCCTGGTTTGATGGAACGATGAAGAAGCTGTGCTATTCCCAAACTGGGAAACTGGAATCACCTGATTTGAAAGTGGGATAACTTCTTCATGCCAACTCCTATGAGATTTATTCAACTTCCTGGTGATTCTCCACCACTTTATGTATCCAAATCAAGCTTCTCACAAAGTGATTCATCCTGGTTTGATTGGAACGACGAGAAGCTGTGCTATTCCCAAACTGGGAAAGGAATCACCTGATTTGAAAGTGGGATAACTTCTTCATCCCAACTCCTATGAGATTTATTCAACTTCCTGGTGATTCTCCACCACTTTATCTATCCAAATCAAGCTTCTCACAAAGTGATTCATCCTGGTTTGATTGGAATGACGAAGAAGCTGTGCTATTCCCAAACTGGGAAACTGGAATCACCTGATTTGAAAGTGGGATAACTTTTTCATCCCAACTCCTATGAGATTTATTCAACTTCCTGGTGATTCTCCACAACTTTATGTATCCAAATCAAGCTTCTCACAAAATGAATCATCCTGGTTTGATGGGAACGACAGAGAAGCTGTGCTATTCCCAAACTGGGAAACTGGAATCACCTGATTTGAAAGTGGGATAACTTTTTCATCCCAACTCCTATGAGATTTATTCAACTTCCTGGTGATTCTCCACCACTTTATGTATCCAAATCAAGCTTCTCACAAAGTGATTCATCCTGGTTTGATTGGAACGACGATGAAGCTGTGCTATTCCCAAACTGGGAAACTGGAATCACCTGATTTGAAAGTGGGATAACTTCTTCATCCCAACTCCTATGAGATTTATTCAACTTCCTGGTGATTCTACCCCACTTTATGTATCCAAATCAAGCTTCTCACAAAGTGATTCATCCTGGTTTGATTGGAACGACGAAGAAGCTGTGCTATTCCCAACTGGGAAACTGGAATCACCTGATTTGAAAGTGGGGATAACTTCTTCATCCAACTCCTATGAGATTTATTCAACTTCCTGGTGATTCTCCACCACTTTATGTATCCAAATCAAGCTTCTCACAAAGTGATTCATCCTGGTTTGATTGGAACGACGAAGAAGCTGTGCTATTCCCAAACTGGGAAACTGGAATCACCTGATTTGAAAGTGGGATAACTTCTTCATCCAACTCCTATGAGATTTATTCAACTTCCTGGTGATTCTCCACCACTTTATGTATCCAAATCAAGCTTCTCACAAAGTGATTCATCCTGGTTTGATTGGAACGACGAAGAAGCTGTGCTTCCCAAACTGGGAAACTGGAATCACCTGATTTGAAAGTGGGATAACTTCTTCATCCCAACTCCTATGAGATTTATTCAACTTCCTGGTGATTCTCCACCACTTTATGTATCCAAATCAAGCTTCTCACAAAGTGATTCATCCTGGTTTGATTGGAACGACAAGAAGCTGTGCTATTCCCAAACTGGGAAACTGGAATCACCTGATTTGAAAGTGGGATAACTTCTTTTCATCCCAACTCCTATGAGATTTATTCAACTTCCTGGTGATTCTCCACCACTTTATGTATCCAAATCAAGCTTCTCACAAAGTGATTCATCCTGGTTTGATTGAACGACGAACGATGAAGCTGTGCTATTCCCAAACTGGGAAACTGGAATCACCTGATTTGAAAGTGGGATAACTTCTTCATCCCAACTCCTATGAGATTTATTCAACTTCCTGGTGATTCTCCACCACTTTATGTATCCAAATCAAGCTTCTCACAAAGTGATTCATCCTGGTTTGATTGAACGGAGAAGAAGCTGTGCTATTCCCAAACTGGGAAACTGGAATCACCTGATTTGAAAGTGGGATATAACTTCTTTCCCAACTCCTATGAGATTTATTCAACTTCCTGGTGATTCTCCACCACTTTATGTATCCAAATCAAGCTTCTCACAAAGTGATTCATCCTGGTTTGATTGGAACGACGAAGAAGCTGTGCTATTCCCAAACTGGGAAACTGGAATCACCTGATTTGAAAGTGGGATAACTTCTTCGTCCAACTCCTATGAGATTTATTCAACTTCCTGGTGATTCTCCACCACTTTATGTATCCAAATCAAGCTTCTCACAAAGTGATTCATCCTGGTTTGATTGGAACGACGATGAAGCTGTGCTATTCCCAAACTGGGAAACTGGAATCACCTGATTTGAAAGTGGGATAACTTCTTCCCAACTCCTATGAGATTTATTCAACTTCCTGGTGATTCTCCACCACTTTATGTATCCAAATCAAGCTTCTCACAAAGTGATTCATCCTGGTTTGATTGGAACGACGAAGAAGCTGTGCTATTCCCAAACTGGGAAACTGGAATCACCTGATTTGAAAGTGGGATAACTTCTTCATCCAAACTCCTATGAGATTTATTCAACTTCCTGGTGATTCTCACCACTTTATGTATCCAAATCAAGCTTCTCACAAAGTGATTCATCCTGGTTTGATTGGAACGACGAAGAAGCTGTGCTATTCCCAAACTGGGAAAGTGGGATAACTTCTTCATCCCAACTCCTATGAGATTTATTCAACTTCCTGGTGATTCCACACCACTTAATGTATCCAAATCAAGCTTCTCACAAAGTGATTCATCCTCGTTTGACTGGAACGACAGAGAAGCTGTGCTATTCCCAAACTGGGAAACTGGAATCACCTGATTTGAAAGTGGGATAACTTCTTCATCCCAACTCCTATGAGATTTATTCAACTTCCTGGTGATTCTACACCACTTTATGTATCCAAATCAAGCTTCTCACAAAGTGATTCATCCTGGTTTGATTGAACGAAGAGACGAAGAAGCTGTGCTATTCCCAAACTGGGAAGGAAACTGGAATCACCTGATTTGAAAGTGGGATAACTTCTTCATGCCAACTCCTATGAGATTTATTCAACTTCCTGGTGATTCTCCACCACTTTATGTATCCAAATCAAGCTTCTCACAAAGTGATTCATCTGGTTTGATTGGAACGACGAAGAAGCTGTGCTATTCCCAAACTGGGAAACTGGAATCACCTGATTTGAAAGTGGGATAACTTCTTCATCCCAACTCCTATGAGATTTATTCAACTTCCTGGTGATTCTCCACACTTTATGTATCCAAATCAAGCTTCTCACAAAGTGATTCATCCTGGTTTGATTGGAACGACGAAGAAGCTGTGCTATTCCCAAACTGGGAAACTGGAATCACCTGATTGAATGATTGAAAGTGGGATAACTTCTTCATCCCAACTCCTATGAGATTTATTCAACTTCCTGGTGATTCTCCACCACTTTATGTATCCAAATCAAGCTTCTCACAAAGTGATTCATCCTGGTTTGATTTGAACGACGAAGAAGCTGTGCTATTCCCAAACTGGGAAACTGGAATCACCTGATTTGAAAGTGGGATAACTTCTTTCGCCCAACTCCTATGAGATTTATTCAACTTCCTGGTGATTCTCCACCACTTTATGTATCCAAATCAAGCTTCTCACAAAGTGATTCATCCTGGTTTGATTGGAACGACGAAGAAGCTGTGCTATTCCCAAACTGGGAAACTGGAATCACCTGATTTGAAAGTGGGATAACTTCTTCATCCAACTCCTATGAGATTTATTCAACTTCCTGGTGATTCTCCACCACTTTATGTATCCAAATCAAGCTTCTCACAAAAGTGATTCATCCTGGTTTGATTGGAACGACAGAAGCTGTGCTATTCCCAAACTGGGAACTGGAATCACCTGATTTGAAAGTGGGATAACTTTTTTCCCAACTCCTATG
This sequence comes from Brassica rapa, assembly GCF_000309985.2. Lineage (NCBI taxonomy): Eukaryota > Viridiplantae > Streptophyta > Magnoliopsida > Brassicales > Brassicaceae > Brassica > Brassica rapa. The sequence goes on from NW_022610096.1 coordinate 46,549, forward strand.
AGATTTATTCAACTTCCTGGTGATTCTCCACCACTTTATGTATCCAAATCAAGCTTCTCACAAAGTGATTCATCCTGGTTTGATTGGAACGACGAGAAGAAGCTGTGCTATTCCCAAACTGGGAAACTGGAATCACCTGATTTGAAAGTGGGATAACTTCTTCATCCCAACTCCTATGAGATTTATTCAACTTCCTGGTGATTCTCCACCATTATGTATCCAAATCAAGCTTCTCACAAAGTGATTCATCCTGGTTTGATTGAACGACGATGAAGCTGTGCTATTCCCAAACTGGAAAACTGGAATCACCTGATTTGAAAGTGGGATAACTTCTTCATCCCAACTCCTATGAGATTTATTCAACTTCCTGGTGATTCTCCACCACTTTATGTATCCAAATCAAGCTTCTCACAAAGTGATTCATCCTGGTTTGATTGGAACGACGAAGAAGCTGTGCTATTCCCAAACTGGAAAACTGGAATCACCTTATTGTAAAAAAGTGGGATAACTTCTTCATCCCAACTCCTATGAGATTTATTCAACTTCCTGGTGATTCTCCACCACTTATATCAACTTTTAGTGAGTTTAGAGTGATCTGAGTATTAGGAAAGATTAGAAGAGATTTAGAGAAGATTTAAAGTATGAAATGAGATTCAGAGTCAAAGAATAAGAGAGACTAGAGAGACTCATAACTTTGTTAATTTATTAATGATGAGGTTACAATATATAAGAGAGCTCAGATACTAGGGTTTCCATTTGATCATATTCTAAGCATGTGGGTCAAGGGTAAGCGGCTTCCTCATTTGAACTCAGCCAATGAGAGCTGCTCGTGTGTGAGGCATCTTGGATGAGATGCTTTGCCTTTCCAGCCTTCCAGCTGTCAAGGCTCTCACCTTATCACAACCTTATCCTCACCTCAGCGCAACTCCTCTCTTTCCTGGAAGTTTCCCTTTGCCCATTTCACTCCCAAGTAACTCCTTTGATTTCTGTTTTTGCACTCATGGTACTTCCTTGTACTCTTTGTACCAAACAGTAACAAATCCTTTACTTTGGTAACTTTCTCCACCAAGTTACTTCACTCCATAACTACTCCTCATCTCAACACTCCCCTCAAGCTTAGCTTTGTGAAAGTCTAAGCTTGGACAGCCATGAGATCTTCCTCATTAAAACCTCACTAAGGAAAACCCATTGGGACAAAACCTTAATGAGGGAAAAAGAGTAAAGACCTCACAGCTAAGGGGATCAGCTCCTTCTCTTCCCAAGATCTATGAGCCCAATCTGATGTGAATGGACTCCATAGTCTTTTGTCTTGCAGCCTTGGTGAACACATCAGCCAACTGATCTTCACTTCTTGTGTAGCAAGGCAAGATCACTCCTAAGCACAATCATCTGTCTCACTTTGTGGCAATCAACCTCAATGTGCTTGGTTCTCTCATGGAACACCGAGTTGGATGCAATGTGAATAGCAGCTTGATTGTCAATCTCAAGTGCTTCAAGATGCCTTTGATCCACACCAACTCGTTTGTAAGCTTCAGCATGGCTCTATACTCAGCTTCAGCACTTGAACATGACACCACCTTCTGCTTCTTGCTCTTCCAAGTCACCAAGTTACCTCCAATGAATGTGCAATAGCCGGTAGTTGATCTCCTATCAGCTCTATCTCCCCCAATCAGCATCACAATACCCCACCACTTCTGTGCTTCCATTACATCCCATCCAAACCCCTTGATCCGGCGAGCCATTCAGATACATCAGCAGCCTCTCTACCATGCGCCAATGATGTTCCTTTGGAAGCTGCATGTGTTGACTCACCTGGTTCACAGCAAAACATATATCAGGTCTTGTAATGGTAAGATAATCAATTTGCCAACAAGAGTTCTATAGAGTTTAGGATCATGAAATGGCTTGCTGTCTTCAATCTCCCCCTCTCTTGGTACTTTGTAGCCATCCTCCATTGGCATCCTTGCTGTCTTGCCTCCATAAGCACCTGCACCTTTCAAAAGATCAAGTGTATACTTCCTTTGGGACATGTACAATCCTTCCTTAGATCTACAAATCTCAATTCCAAGGAAGTATTTCATTTCTCCCAAGTCTTTGATTTCAAACATAGACTTTAGGAATTCCTTGGTTGCTTTGATACCTTCCTTATCACTCCAGTGATAATGATATCATCCACATACACAAGGAGAGCAACCATACCTGAGGGTGTCGTGAGAGTAAAGAGAGTGTGATCCAATTCTGACTTCTTGAAGCCTCGGCCATTCAGAGTTGTGCTCAACTTGTTATACCAAGCTCTTGGTGATTGTTTCAACCCATAAATGGCTTTCTTTAGCCTCAGTACATTCCCTCTCTTCACTAGATGTTCCAGACCTGGTGGAGGATACATATAGACTTCATCCTCAAGCTCTCCTTGTAGAAAAGCATTCTTTACATCCATTTGCCACAATCCCCATCCTAGGTTCACAGCCAAGCTTAAAACAATCCTAATGGTGTGTAGCTTGGCTACTGGTGCAAATGTCTCAATGTAGTCCTCTCCATATGTCTGAGTGAACCCTCTTGCTACTAGTCTAGTCTTCTTCCTCTCAATTGACCCATCAGCCTTGTACTTGATTGTAAAGATCCATCTACTAGACACAGCTTTCTTCCCTTTTGGTAGTTCACTCTCATACCATGTATCATTCTTTATCATAGCTCCTGCCTCAGCTCCTACTGATTCCTTCCATTCCTTATCCTCCATTGCCTCTTCATAGCTTCTTGGTATGTGATTTTCATCCAAGTTTACCATGAATGCGCAATGTGCTTCTGGATATTGAGCAAAAGAACACACGGCCTGAGTAGGATGCTTCACAGCTTGGGCATTGTAGTACACTCTTGTGTTTACCCAACTGGAAGGATCCTTTCTCAGCCTTGTACTTCTTCTCAATACTGGCCCTTCTTGCGCCATCTCTTGTTCTTCTTCTTGTGGCTGCACACTTGTTTCAGATCTTTCTTCTCCTAGCTGACTTGCTTCAGCTCCTTCTTCCCTTAGCTGACTTTCTTCAGCTCCTTCTTCTTGATCATTTGATTCCACAGCTTGATCATGAGAGCCAGAACTCTCTTCTCTACTTGTTCTTCACGGTTTGGAGTTCTTGTTTCATTCCCCCCTCATGCTCAAGGTTGGAAGTCTGATGATCCGGGACTGGGGTAGTGCTTCTCCCCCCTTGATGTCCTTGATTCATGTTGATTCCAAGACCTTCTAGGATAATCCTCAAGGTTTCAGCTCTATCAGAGGTAAGATCCTTCAAGTCTTCTTGAATCTGTTCCTCATAATATCCTTTCTCTTCAACAAACTTCACTTCTCTAGATACTAACACTCTCCTTGTGTTAGGATCATAGCACTTGTATCCTTTCTGACTTGATGAATATCCAATGAACATTGCCTTTGAACTCTTAGCATCTAGCTTGTTTCTTATCTCTCCAGGCACCATCACAAAACACAAACACCCAAAGACCTTCATATGCTCGAGAGAAGGCTTGTACTGATTCAGTACCTCAAATGGTGATTGTCCTTGGAGGATCAGAGTTGGTGTCCTGTTGATGAGATAACATGCCGTAGCAACAGCATCACTCCAAAACTTCTTAGGCACATTGGATTGAAACATCATGGACCTGGCTACTTCCATCAAATGCCTGTTCTTCCTCTCAGCCACACCATTCTGTTGTGGTGTATAGGGACAGCTTGTCTGATGAAGAATTCCATGCTGAACTAAGTGTAGCTTGAATGCTTGTCCCGTGTACTCTCCTCCATTATCTGACCTGAAAATCTTTATCTTGGCATTGTAATGGTTAGTCACATAGGATTGAAAATTTTTAAATGCATCAAGTACCCTATCTTTGGTTGGAATTAAGGTTAACCAGGTGTATTTGGATTTTTCATCAATGAAAGTTACATAATACTTATGATTTTCTCTAGATAGGCAAGGTGCAGTCCAAACATCAGTGATGAGAGTGATCTTAGGAAAGATTAGAAGAGATTTAGAGAAGATTAAAGTATGAAATGAGATTAAGAGTCTAAAGAACTAAAGAGAGACTAAGAGAGACTCATAACTTGCTTAATCTTATTAATGATGAGGTTACAATATATATAGAGAGAGTAGATACAAGGGTTTCCATTTGATCACTATTCTAAGCATGTGGAGTCAAGGGAAGAGGCTCCTCATTTCAAACTCAGCCAATGAGAGAGTGATCGTGTGTGAGGCATCTTGGACTGAGATGCTTTGCCTTTCCAGCCTGTCACAGCCTGTCAAGGCTCTTCACCTTATCCACAACCTTATCCTAACCTCAGCGCACACTCCTCTCTTCCTGGAAGTTTCCCTTTGCCCATTTCACTCTCAAGTAACTCCTTTCACTCAGGTAACTTCCTTTTAACCCTTTTTACCACAGTAACAAATATTTACTGTGGTAACTTTCTCCACCCAAGTTACTTCAACTCTCCATAACTACTCCTCATCTCAACACTCCCCCTCAAGCTTAGCTTTGTGAAAGTCTAAGCTTGGACAGCCATGAGATCTTCCTCATTAAAAACCTCACTAAGGAAAACCCATTGGGACAAAACCTTAATGAGGGAAAAAGAGTGAAGATCTCACAGCTAAGGGGATCAGCTCCTTCTCTTCCCAAGATCTATGAGTCCCAATCTGATGTGAATGGACTCCATAGTCTTTTGTCTCGCAGCCTTGGTGAATACATCAGCCAACTGATCTTCACTTCTAGTATAGCAGGGCAAGATCACTCCTAGCACAATCATCTGTCTCACTTTGTGGCAATCAACCTCAATGTGCTTGGTTCTCTCATGGAACACCGAGTTGGATGCAATGTGAATAGCAGCTTGATTGTCACAATGCATTGTCATTGGAGAGGCTTGATCAATCTCTAAGTGCTTCAAGATGCCTTTGATCCACACCAACTCGTTTGTAAGCTTCAGCATGGCTCTATACTCAGCTTCAGCACTTGAACATGACACCACCTTCTGCTTCTTGCTCTTCCAAGTCACCAAGTTACCTCCAATGAATGTGCAATAGCCGGTAGTTGATCTCCTATCAGCTCTATCTCCTGCCCAATCAGCATCACAATACCCCACCACTTCTGTGCTTCCATTACATCCCATCCAAACCCCTTGATCCGGCGAGCCATTCAGATACATCAGCAGCCTCTCTACCATGCGCCAATGATGTTCCTTTGGAAGCTGCATGTGTTGACTCACCTGGTTCACAGCAAAACATATATCAGGCCTTGTAATGGTAAGGTAAATCAATTTGCCAACAAGTGTTCTATAGAGTTTAGGATCATGAAATGGCTTGCTGTCTTCAATCTCCCCCTCTCTTGGTACTTTGTAGCCATCCTCCATTGGCATCCTTGCTGTCTTGCCTCCATAAGCACCTGCACCTTTCAAAAGATCAAGTGTATACTTCCTTTGGGACATGAACAATCCTTCCTTGGATCTACAAATCTCAATTCCAAGGAAGTATTTCATTTCTCCCAAGTCTTTGATTTCAAACATAGACTTTAGGAATTCCTTGGTTGCTTTGATACCTTCCTTATCACTCCCAGTGATAATGATATCATCCACATACACAAGGAGAGCAACCATACCTGAGGGTGTCGTGAGTGTAAAGAGAGTGTGATCCAATTCTGACTTCTTGAAGCCTCGGCCATTCAGAGTTGTGCTCAACTTGTTATACCAAGCTCTTGGTGATTGCTTCAACCCATAAATGGCTTTCTTTAGCCTCAGTACATTCCCTCTCTTCACTAGATGTTCCAGACCTGGTGGAGGATACATATAGACTTCATCCTCAAGCTCTCCTTGTAGAAATGCATTCTTTACATCCATTTGCCACAATCCCCATCCTAGGTTCACAGCCAAGCTTAAAACAATCCTAATGGTGTGTAGCTTGGCTACTGGTGCAAATGTCTCAATGTAGTCCTCTCCATATGTCTGAGTGAACCCTCTTGCTACTAGTCTAGTCTTCTTCCTCTCAATTGACCCATCAGCCTTGTACTTGATTGTAAAGATCCATCTACTAGACACAGCTTTCTTCCCTTTTGGTAGTTCACTCTCATACCATGTATCATTCTTTATCATAGCTCCTGCCTCAGCTCCTACTGATTCCTTCCATTCCTTATCCTCCATTGCCTCTTCATAGCTTCTTGGAATGTGATTTTCATCCAAGTTTACCATGAATGCGCAATGTGCTTCTGGATATTGAGCAAAAGAACACACGGCCTGAGTAGGATGCTTCACAGCTTGGGCATTGTAGTACACTCTTGTGTTTACCCAACTGGAAGGATCCTTTCTCAGCCTTGTACTTCTTCTCAATACTGGCCCTTCTTGCGCCATCTCTTGTTCTTCTTCTTGTGGCTGCACACTTGTTTCAGATCTTTCTTCTCCTAGCTGACTTGCTTCAGCTCCTTCTTCCCTTAGCTGACTCTCTTCAGCTCCTTCTTCTTGATCATTTGATTCCACAGCTTGATCATGAGAGCCAGAACTCTCTTCTCTACTTGTTTCTTCACGGTTTGGAGTTCTTGTTTCATTCCCCCCCTCATGCTCAAGGTTGGAAGTCTGATGATCCGGGACTGGGGTAGTGCTTCTCCCCCCTTGATGTCCTTGATTCATGTTGATTCCAAGGCCTTCTAGGATAATCCTCAAGGTTTCAGCTCTATCAGAGGTAAGATCCTTCAAGTCTTCTTGAATCTGTTCCTCATAATATCCTTTCTCTTCAACAAACTTCACTTCTCTAGATACTAACACTCTCCTTGTGTTAGGATCATAGCACTTGTATCCTTTCTGACTTGATGAGTATCCAATGAACATTGCCTTTGAACTCTTAGCTTCTAGCTTGTTTCTTATCTCTCCAGGCACCATCACAAAACACAAACACCCAAAGACCTTCATATGCTCGAGAGAAGGCTTGTACTGATTCAGTACCTCAAATGGTGATTGTCCTTGGAGGATCAGAGTTGGTGTCCTGTTGATGAGATAACATGCCGTAGCAACAGCATCACTCCAAAACTTCTTAGGCACATTGGATTGAAACATCATGGACCTGGCTACTTCCATCAAATGCCTGTTCTTCCTCTCAGCCACACCATTCTGTTGTGGTGTATAGGGACAGCTTGTCTGATGAAGAATTCCATGCTGAGCTAAGTGTAGCTTGAATGCTTGTCCCGTGTACTCTCCTCCATTATCTGACCTGAAAATCTTTATCTTGGCATTGTAATGGTTAGTCACATAGGATTGAAAATTTTTAAATGCATCAAGTACCCTATCTTTGGTTGGAATTAAGGTTAACCAGGTGTATTTGGATTTTTCATCAATGAAAGTTACATAATACTTATGATTTTCTCTAGATAGGCAAGGTGCAGTCCAAACATCAGAATGAATAAGATCAAAACACTTTTCATAAACAGTAGTAGACTTGTTAAAGACAGTTCTACAATGCTTGCCTAAAATGCAAGCTTCACAATCATTATTCTCAAAGGAAACACCTGGCAACATCAGTTTTAAAGCCTTATTATGAGGGTGTCCTAATCTAGCATGCCACAATGCATTTTTACTTAAACCAGAACTAGAAACAGAAGTAAATGAGCAGCTATATCTAGAAACAGGAGTGAGATCTTCAAGTAAATATAGCTCTCCTTTAGTCACTCCCTTTCCAATCATCTTGCTGCTTTTAATATCCTGAAACTTCACATCATTAGGACTGAATATAACATTGCATTGCAAATCAGTAGCACATTTCTTAACAGATAACAAGTTTGATGTAAATTCAGGCATATAAAAAGCTTTAGTTTCCTTATCAAATAGTTTAAGACTTCCTATTCCTCTAATAGGAATCTTATCTCCATTAGCAATCAGTACATTTCCATTCATTGGCACAATGTTTTTAATTAAGCTAGTGTCACTTATCATATGATGAGATGCACCTGAATCAATCACTAATGGCTTAATGTCATGAGAACTAGCAATATGCGCAAGGATACTAGATGGTTTGAATGCATGATCATTTCTAGCAAGGTTTGCAGTCCTAGATTGATTTACCATTTCTATCAAGCTCTCATGCATCCTATCAGTTCTAGTTAGATTCTCATAGTTCTCTACCACCCTAGCACCAAAAGAATACCCAAAGATGTTACCATTCTCCTTGAACATCTTAATGAGAGCATCAAGGTCGGATCTCCTTAGATACTCTTGATCATTGTTCCCACGGTTGCTTGATGCTCCAGTGTAGGCTACAAGAGACTTTCCATCACCTGCCTCACGCCCATCTATCTCCTTTCCTTTGCTTGTACCAGCTCCACTTGTTCCATCCGAGACATTAGCCCTTGCCTCACGGTCCTTCATGAACTTAGCCGGCTTGAGGTGAGGATGGAGTATCCAGCATTGGCTCTTCTTGTGGCCATGCTTCTTGCAGTGATCACAACTCCCATTGAACCTCCTCTCCTCAAACTTCCCATGCGCAGCCGCAGCCTTGTTTGCTTGTGGAGCTTCACTACCTTCCTCTTGAGTTGCTTGGCTTGCAAGGGACAGGTCTCCTTTCTTTGCAAACAACCCAATGGAGCCTTGCTCCTTCTGAATCCGCGCACACACATCCTCAAGATCAGGTAGAGTGTCTTCTCTAAGCAGGTGCTGGATGAGACCGTTGTAAGCCGGGTTCAGCGTGAGGAGTAGCCCAAAGACCTTGTCTTGCTCTCTCCTCTTGTTAAGCTCATCAGCATCCGTTGTGCTTGGCCTAAGCATCTCCATCTCGGACCAGAGACTCCTGAATCTCCCTAGATGCTTGGTGAACTCCATGTCTTCTTGTACAAGGTTGTTGATGGCTTGCTTCACTTCAAACACTCGGCTTAGGTTTGATGTGTTGCCATACACCTTCTTCAAAGTATCCCACAGCTCCTTAGCAGACTCACAGTAGCTGTATGCATCCAGAATAGCCGGCTCAAGTGACGCATGAAGCACAGACATCACCAGCATATCCTCTTGATGCCACTTCTCTTCCGCCTTGCTTGCAGCCTCACCATCATCCTCTCCTTGAGTGATGAGTTTTGGAGCTTCTCCGGGGGTGATGTGCTTCCACAACCCCTTGCTTCCCACCGTGGTTCTCACCATCCGAGACCACACCAAGTAGTTGGTTCCCTTGAAGACCACAGCTACCTTCATGTTCATGTTCATCCCACTCTCCATGTTGAATGATGAACTCTCTAAGCTTCAGAAACTTTATCTTGAGTTGAATGACTTGTAGAACCCTTCACAGCCTCGATCTTCAACCCACACAGCTTCAGATGATACCCCACAACCAGTCTTGAACTTGAAAAGTACCCAGAAACTCTCAAACACACAAGAACACAAGAGTTTCTTCAAAGCTTCAACCTTGAGGCTTCAAAGAATCTCACACGACCTCAGGCTCTCACTAACCTGGCTCTGATACCATATCACTTTTAGTGATGTTTAGAGTAATCTGAGTATTTAGGAAAGATTAGAAGAGATTTAGAGAAGATTAAAGTATGAAATGAGATTAAGAGTCTAAAGAACTAAAGAGAGACTAAGAGAGACTCATAACTTGCTTAATCTTATTAATGATGAGGTTACAATATATATAGAGAGAGTAGATACAAGGGTTTCCATTTGATCACTATTCTAAGCATGTGGAGTCAAGGGAAGAGGCTCCTCATTTCAAACTCAGCCAATGAGAGAGTGATCGTGTGTGAGGCATCTTGGACTGAGATGCTTTGCCTTTCCAGCCTGTCACAGCCTGTCAAGGCTCTTCACCTTATCCACAACCTTATCCTAACCTCAGCGCACACTCCTCTCTTCCTGGAAGTTTCCCTTTGCCCATTTCACTCTCAAGTAACTCCTTTCACTCAGGTAACTTCCTTTTAACCCTTTTTACCACAGTAACAAATATTTACTGTGGTAACTTTCTCCACCCAAGTTACTTCAACTCTCCATAACTACTCCTCATCTCAACACAAAACACTTTTCATAAACAGTAGTAGACTTGTTAAAGACAGTTCTACAATGCTTGCCTAAAATGCTAGCTTCACAATCATTATTCTCAAAGGAAACACCTGGCAACATCAGTTTTAAAGCCTTATTGTGAGGGTGTCCTAATCTAGCATGCCACAATGCATTTTTACTTAAACCAGAACTAGAAACAGAAGTAAATGAGCAGCTATATCTAGAAACAGGAGTGAGATCTTCAAGTAAATATAGCTCTCCTTTAGTCACTCCCTTTCCAATCATCTTGCTGCTTTTAATATCCTGAAACTTCACATCATTAGGACTGAATATAACATTGCATTGCAAATCAGTAGCACATTTCTTAACAGATAACAAGTTTGATGTGAATTCAGGCATATAAAAAGCTTTAGTTTCCTTATCAAATAGTTTAAGACTTCCTATTCCTCTAATAGGAATCTTATCTCCATTAGCAATCAGTACATTTCCATTCATTGGCACAATGTTTTTAATTAAGCTAGTGTCACTTATCATATGATGAGATGCACCTGAATCAATCACTACTGGCTTAATGTCATGAGAACTAGCAATATGCGCAAGGATACTAGATGGTTTGAATGCATGATCATTTCTAGCAAGGTTTGCAGTCCTAGATTGATTTACCATTTCTATCAAGCTCTCATGCATCCTATCAGTTCTAGTTAGATTCTCATAGTTCTCTATCACCCTAGCACCAAAAGAATACCCAAAGATGTTACCATTCTCCTTGAACATCTTAATGAGAGCATCAAGGTCGGATCTCCTTAGATACTCTTGATCATTGTTCCCACGGTTGCTTGATGCTCCAGTGTAGGCTACAAGAGACTTTCCATCACCTGCCTCACGCCCATCTATCTCCTTTCCTTTGCTTGTACCAGCTCCACTTGTTCCATCCGAGACATTAGCCCTTGCCTCACGGTCCTTCATGAACTTAGCCGGCTTGAGGTGAGGATGGAGTATCCAGCATTGGCTCTTCTTGTGGCCATGCTTCTTGCAGTGATCACAACTCCCATTGAACCTCCTCTCCTCAAACTTCCCATGCGCAGCCGCAGCCTTGTTTGCTTGTGGAGCTTCACTACCTTCCTCTTGAGTTGCTTGGCTTGCAAGGGACAGGTCTCCTTTCTTTGCAAACAACCCAATGGAGCCTTGCTCCTTCTGAATCCGCGCACACACATCCTCAAGATCAGGTAGAGTGTCTTCTCTAAGCAGGTGCTGGATGAGACCGTTGTAGGCCGGGTTCAGCGTGAGGAGTAGCCCAAAGACCTTGTCTTGCTCTCTCCTCTTGTTAAGCTCATCAGCATCCGTTGTGCTTGGCCTAAGCATCTCCATCTCGGACCAGAGACTCCTGAATCTCCCTAGATGCTTGGTGAACTCCATGTCTTCTTGTACAAGGTTGTTGATGGCTTGCTTCACTTCAAACACTCGGCTTAGGTTTGATGTGTTGCCATACACCTTCTTCAAAGTATCCCACAGCTCCTTAGCAGACTCACAGTAGCTGTATGCATCCAGAATAGCCGGCTCAAGTGACGCATGAAGCACAGACATCACCAGCATATCCTCTTGATGCCACTTCTCTTCCGCCTTGCTTGCAGCCTCACCATCATCCTCTCCTTGAGTGATGAGTTTTGGAGCTTCTCCGGGGGTGATGTGCTTCCACAACCCCTTGCTTCCCACCGTGGTTCTCACCATCCGAGACCACACCAAGTAGTTGGTTCCCTTGAAGATCACAGCTACCTTCATGTTCATGTTCATCCCACTCTCCATGTTGAATGATGAACTCTCTAAGCTTCAGAAACTTTATCTTGAGTTGAATGACTTGTAGAACCCTTCACAGCCTCGATCTTCAACCCACACAGCTTCAGATGATACACCACAACCAGTCTTGAACTTGAAAAGTACCCAGAAACTCTCAAACACACAAGAACACAAGAGTTTCTTCAAAGCTTCAACCTTGAGGCTTCAAAGAATCACACACGACCTCAGGCTCTCACTAACCTGGCTCTGATACCATATCACTTTTAGTGATGTTTAGAGTGATCTGAGTATTTAGGAAAGATTAGAAGAGATTTAGAGAAGATTAAAGTATGAAATGAGATTAAGAGTCTAAAGAACTAAAGAGAGACTAAGAGAGACTCATAACTTGCTTAATCTTATTAATGATGAGGTTACAATATATATAGAGAGATCAGATACAAGGGTTTCCATTTGATCACTATTCTAAGCATGTGGAGTCAAGGGAAGAGGCTCCTCATTTCAAACTCAGCCAATAAGAGAGTGATCGTGTGTGAGGCATCTTGGACTGAGATGCTTTGCCTTTCCAGCCTGTCACAGCCTGTCAAGGCTCTCCACCTTATCCACAACCTTATCCTAACCTCAGCGCACACTCCTCTCTTTCCTGGAAGTTTCCCTTTGCCCATTTCACTCTCAAGTAACTCCTTTCACTCAGGTAACTTCCTTTTAACTCTTTTTACCACAGTAACAAATATTTACTGTGGTAACTTTCTCCACCCAAGTTACTTCAACTCTCCATAACTACTCCTCATCTCAACACTTTATGTATCCAAATGAAGCTTCTCACAAAGTGATTCATCCTGGTTTGATTTGAACGACGATGAAGCTGTGCTATTCCCAAACTGGGAAACTGGAATCACCTGATTTGAAAGTGGGATAACTTCTTCTTGCCAACTCCTATGAGATTTATTCAACTTCCTGGGTATTCTCCACCACTTTATGTATCCAAATCAAGCTTCTCACAAAGTGGTTCATCCTGGTTTGAATGGAACGACGAAGAAGCTGTGCTATTCCCAAACTGGGAAACTTGAATCACCTGATTTGAAAGTGGGATAACTTCTTCATCCCAACTCCTATGAGATTTATTCAACTTCCTGGTGATTATACACCACTTTATGTATTCAAATCAAGCTTCTCACAAAGTGATTAATCCTGGTTTGATTGGAACGACGAAGAAGCTGTGTTATTCCCAAACTGGGAAACTGGAATCACCTGATTTGAAAGTGGGATAACATCTTCATGCCAACTCCTATGAGATTTATTCAACTTCCTGGTGATTCTCCACCACTTTATGTATCCAAATCAAGCTTCTCACAAAGTGATTTATCCTGGTTTGATTTGAACGACAGAGAAGCTGTCCTATTCCCAAACTGGGAAACTGGAATCACCTGATTTGAAAGTGGGATAACTTCTTTTCGCCAACTCCTATGTGATTTATTCAACTTCCTGGTGATTCTCCACCACTTTATGTATCCAAATCAAGCTTCTCACAAAGTGATTCATCCTGGTTTGACTGGAACGACGATGAAGCTGTGTTATTCCCAAACTGGGAAACTGGAATCACCTGATTTAAAAGTGGGATAACTTCTTCATCCCAACTCCTATGAGATTTATTCAACTTCCTGGTCATTCTCCACCACTTTATGTATCCAAATCAAGCTTCTCACAAAGTGATTTATCCTGGTTTGATTTGAACGACAGAGAAGCTGTCCTATTCCCAAACTGGGAAACTGGAATCACCTGATTTGAAAGTGGGATAACTTCTTTTCGCCAACTCCTATGTGATTTATTCAACTTCCTGGTGATTCTCCACAACTTTATGTATCCAAATCAAGCTTCTCACAAAGTGAATCATCCTGGTTTGATGGGAACGACGATGAAGCTGTGCTATTCCCAAACTGGGAAACTGGAATCACCTGATTTGAAAGTGGATAACTTCTTCATCCCAACTCCTATGAGATTTATTCAACTTCCTGGTGATTCTACACCACTAAATGTATCCAAATCAAGCTTCTCACAAAGTGATTCATCCTGGTTTGACTGGAACGACGATGAAGCTGTGCTATTCCCAAACTGGGAAACTGGAATCACCTGATTTAAAAGTGGGATAACTTCTTCATCCCAACTCCTATGAGATTTATTCAACTTCCTGGTCATTCTCCACCACTTTATGTATCCAAATCAAGCTTCTCACAAAGTGATTCATCCTGGTTTGACTGGAACGACGATGAAGTTGTGCTATTCCCAAACTGGGAAACTGGAATCACCTGATTTAAAAGTAGGATAACTTCTTCATCCCAACTCCTATGAGATTTATTCAACTTCCTGGTCATTCTCCACCACTTTATGTATCCAAATGAAGCTTCTCACAAAGTGATTCATCCTGGTTTGATTTGAACGACGATGAAGCTGTGCTATTCCCAAACTGGGAAACTGGAATCACCTGATTTGAAAGTGGGATAACTTCTTCTTGCCAACTCCTATGAGATTTATTCAACTTCCTGGGTATTCTCCACCACTTTATGTATCCAAATCAAGCTTCTCACAAAGTGGTTCATCCTGGTTTGAATGGAACGACGAAGAAGCTGTGCTATTCCCAAACTGGGAAACTTGAATCACCTGATTTGAAAGTGGGATAACTTCTTCATCCCAACTCCTATGAGATTTATTCAACTTCCTGGTGATTATACACCACTTTATGTATTCAAATCAAGCTTCTCACAAAGTGATTAATCCTGGTTTGATTGGAACGACGAAGAAGCTGTGTTATTCCCAAACTGGGAAACTGGAATCACCTGATTTGAAAGTGGGATAACATCTTCATGCCAACTCCTATGAGATTTATTCAACTTCCTGGTGATTCTCCACCACTTTATGTATCCAAATCAAGCTTCTCACAAAGTGATTTATCCTGGTTTGATTTGAACGACAGAGAAGCTGTCCTATTCCCAAACTGGGAAACTGGAATCACCTGATTTGAAAGTGGGATAACTTCTTTTCGCCAACTCCTATGTGATTTATTCAACTTCCTGGTGATTCTCCACCACTTTATGTATCCAAATCAAGCTTCTCACAAAGTGATTCATCCTGGTTTGACTGGAACGACGATGAAGCTGTGTTATTCCCAAACTGGGAAACTGGAATCACCTGATTTAAAAGTGGGATAACTTCTTCATCCCAACTCCTATGAGATTTATTCAACTTCCTGGTCATTCTCCACCACTTTATGTATCCAAATCAAGCTTCTCACAAAGTGATTTATCCTGGTTTGATTTGAACGACAGAGAAGCTGTCCTATTCCCAAACTGGGAAACTGGAATCACCTGATTTGAAAGTGGGATAACTTCTTTTCGCCAACTCCTATGTGATTTATTCAACTTCCTGGTGATTCTCCACAACTTTATGTATCCAAATCAAGCTTCTCACAAAGTGAATCATCCTGGTTTGATGGGAACGACGATAAAGCTGTGCTATTCCCAAACTGGGAAACTGGAATCACCTGATTTGAAAGTGGGATAACTTCTTCATCCCAACTCCTATGAGATTTATTCAACTTCCTGGTGATTCTACACCACTAAATGTATCCAAATCAAGCTTCTCACAAAGTTATTCTTCCTGGTTTGACTGGAACGACGATGAAGCTGTGCTATTCCCAAACTGGGAAACTGGAATCACCTGATTTAAAAGTGGGATAACTTCTTCATCCCAACTCCTATGAGATTTATTCAACTTCCTGGTCATTCTCCACCACTTTATGTATCCAAATCAAGCTTCTCACAAAGTGATTCATCCTGGTTTGACTGCAACGACGATGAAGTTGTGCTATTCCCAAACTGGGAAACTGGAATCACCTGATTTAAAAGTGGGATAACTTCTTCATCCCAACTCCTATGAGATTTATTCAACTTCCTGGTCATTCTCCACCACTTTATGTATCCAAATCAAGCTTCTCACAAAGTGATTTATCCTGGTTTGATTTGAACGACAGAGAAGCTGTCCTATTCCCAAACTGGGAAACTGGAATCACCTGATTTGAAAGTGGGATAACTTCTTTTCGCCAACTCCTATGTGATTTATTCAACTTCCTGGTGATTCTCCACAACTTTATGTATCCAAATCAAGCTTCTCACAAAGTGAATCATCCTGGTTTGATGGGAACGACGATGAAGCTGTGCTATTCCCAAACTGGGAAACTGGAATCACCTGATTTGAAAATGGGATAACTTCTTCATCCCAACTCCTATGAGATTTATTCAACTTCCTGGTGATTCTACACCACTAAATGTATCCAAATCAAGCTTCTCACAAAGTGATTTATCCTGGTTTGATTTGAACGACAGAGAAGCTGTCCTATTCCCAAACTGGGAAACTGGAATCACCTGATTTGAAAGTAGGATAACTTCTTTTCGCCAACTCCTATGTGATTTATTCAACTTCCTGGTGATTCTCCACAACTTTATGTATCCAAATCAAGCTTCTCACAAAGTGAATCATCCTGGTTTGATGGGAACGACGATGAAGCTGTGCTATTCCCAAACTGGGAAACTGGAATCACCTGATTTGAAAATGGGATAACTTCTTCATCCCAACTCCTATGAGATTTATTCAACTTCCTGGTGATTCTACACCACTAAATGTATCCAAATCAAGCTTCTCACAAAGTGATTCATCCTGGTTTGACTGGAACGACGATGAAGCTGTGCTATTCCCAAACTGGGAAACTGGAATCACCTGATTTAAAAGTGGGATAACTTCTTCATCCCAACTCCTATGAGATTTATTCAACTTCCTGGTCATTCTCCACCACTTTATGTATCCAAATCAAGCTTCTCACAAAGTGATTCATCCTGGTTTGACTGCAACGACGATGAAGTTGTGCTATTCCCAAACTGGGAAACTGGAATCACCTGATTTAAAAGTAGGATAACTTCTTCATCCCAACTCCTATGAGATTTATTCAACTTCCTGGTCATTCTCCACCACTTTATGTATCCAAATCAAGCTTCTCACAAAGTGATTCATCCTGGTTTGATTTGAACGACGATGAAGCTGTGCTATTCCCAAACTGGGAAACTGGAATCACCTGATTTGAAAGTGGGATAACTTCTTCTTGCCAACTCCTATGAGATTTATTCAACTTCCTGGGTATTCTCCACCACTTTATGTATCCAAATCAAGCTTCTCACAAAGTGATTCATCCTGGTTTGAATGGAACGACGAAGAAGCTGTGCTATTCCCAAACTGGGAAACTGGAATCACCTGATTTGAAAGTGGGATAACTTCTTCATCCCAACTCCTATGAGATTTATTCAACTTCCTGGTGATTCTACACCACTTTATGTATTCAAATCAAGCTTCTCACAAAGTGATTCATCCTGGTTTGATTGGAACGACGAAGAAGCTGTGTTATTCCCAAACTGGGAAACTGGAATCACCTGATTTGAAAGTGGGATAACATCTTCATGCCAACTCCTATGAGATTTATTCAACTTCCTGGTGATTCTCCACCACTTTATGTATCCAAATCAAGCTTCTCACAAAGTGATTTATCCTGGTTTGATTTGAACGACAGAGAAGCTGTCCTATTCCCAAACTGGGAAACTGGAATCACCTGATTTGAAAGTGGGATAACTTCTTTTCGCCAACTCCTATGTGATTTATTCAACTTCCTGGTGATTCTCCACCACTTTATGTATCCAAATCAAGCTTCTCACAAAGTGATTCATCCTGGTTTGACTGGAACGACGATGAAGCTGTGTTATTCCCAAACTGGGAAACTGGAATCACCTGATTTAAAAGTGGGATAACTTCTTCATCCCAACTCCTATGAGATTTATTCAACTTCCTGGTCATTCTCCACCACTTTATGTATCCAAATCAAGCTTCTCACAAAGTGATTTATCCTGGTTTGATTTGAACGACAGAGAAGCTGTCCTATTCCCAAACTGGGAAACTGGAATCACCTGATTTGAAAGTGGGATAACTTCTTTTCGCCAACTCCTATGTGATTTATTCAACTTCCTGGTGATTCTCCACAACTTTATGTATCCAAATCAAGCTTGTCACAAAGTGAATCATCCTGGTTTGATGGGAACGACGATGAAGCTGTGCTATTCCCAAACTGGGAAACTGGAATCACCTGATTTGAAAGTGGGATAACTTCTTCATCCCAACTCCTATGAGATTTATTCAACTTCCTGGTGATTCTACACCACTAAATGTATCCAAATCAAGCTTCTCACAAAGTTATTCTTCCTGGTTTGACTGGAACGACGATGAAGCTGTGCTATTCCCAAACTGGGAAACTGGAATCACCTGATTTAAAAGTGGGATAACTTCTTCATCCCAACTCCTATGAGATTTATTCAACTTCCTGGTCATTCTCCACCACTTTATGTATCCAAATCAAGCTTCTCACAAAGTGATTCATCCTGGTTTGACTGCAACGACGATGAAGTTGTGCTATTCCCAAACTGGGAAACTGGAATCACCTGATTTAAAAGTGGGATAACTTCTTCATCCCAACTCCTATGAGATTTATTCAACTTCCTGGTCATTCTCCACCACTTTATGTATCCAAATCAAGCTTCTCACAAAGTGATTCATTCTGGTTTGATTTGAACGACAGAGAAGCTGTCCTATTCCCAAACTGAGAAACTGGAATCACCTGATTTGAAAGTGGGATAACTTCTTTTCGCCAACTCCTATGAGATTTATTCAACTTCCTGGTGATTCTCCACCATTTTATGTATCCAAATCAAGCTTCTCACAAAGTGATTCATCCTGGTTTGATTTGAACGACGATGAAGCTGTGCTATTCCCAAACTGGGAAACTGGAATCACCTGATTTGAAAGTGGGATAACTTCTTCATCCCAACTCCTATGAGATTTATTCAACTTCCTGGTCATTCTCCACCACTTTATGTATCCAAATCAAGCTTCTCACAAAGTGATTTATCCTGGTTTGATTTGAACGACAGAGAAGCTGTCCTATTCCCAAACTGGGAAACTGGAATCACCTGATTTGAAAGTGGGATAACTTCTTTTCGCCAACTCCTATGTGATTTATTCAACTTCCTGGTGATTCTCCACAACTTTATGTATCCAAATCAAGCTTCTCACAAAGTGAATCATCCTGGTTTGATGGGAACGACGATGAAGCTGTGCTATTCCCAAACTGGGAAACTGGAATCACCTGATTTTAAAGTGGGATAACTTCTTCATCCCAACTCCTATGTGATTTATTCAACTTCCTGGTCATTCTCCACCACTTTATGTATCCAAATCAAGCTTCTCACAAAGTGATTCATCCTGGTTTGACTGGAACGACGATGAAACTGTGCTATTCCCAAACTGGGAAACTGGAATCACATGATTTAAAAGTGGGATAACTTCTTCATCCCAACTCCTATGAGATTTATTCAACTTCCTGGTCATTCTCCACCACTTTATGTATCCAAATCAAGCTTCTCACTGTTAACTTGAAGAGAAGAAGTGGAGAAGCAAAAGTGATGAGTTGAGTTGGTGCTTGTGCAAAGACATGGCAAGATCTTCAGAGATTGTATGTTAAGGCTTTGGGAGAGTCTTAAGGCTTCAGAAGTGGTCTGATGAGTGTGCAAAGATAGGGTTAAGTCCAGGAGGGACTTAGACACCATTTAGAGAAGATTTGGGTCAGACAGTAACTCCAAAGTTACCACAGTAACTTTGGAGAGTTACCACAGTAAGATTGGAGAAGGTTGGGCAAGTTGGTGTAAAAGTGAATAGTGAATCACTAGTCACTATTCAGGTTGACTATTCACTATTTGGATCACTATTCAGGATGTGAGGCACCAAGGTTTGAATCTAGTCAAAGGGAATCAAGAAGATGCTGTGTGGAGCTGATTGGTTACTTTGGGGCATGGACAGGCTGGCTGTTGCTGTAAAGGAAGAGCAGCCACGACCATGCACCTAGACTGATCTGTAGACAGATACAAAGGAGCCTAAGGAGAGCCAATCACAGCACAGCCTTGTTTGAATTAAAGTGAGCCAGCTTAGCTCATCCAATCAGCACACATCACTCAGATCACAACAAGACCAACTCATCCTCACCATCCATTCCTCTTAAGTTATTTCTATCCATTAGATATAGGTTTATGAGTTTGCAAGAGTGTAGAACCTATATAAAGACCTCATGGGCGTTTGTAACTCTCTTAAGAGAGTATGGGGGTTTTCCCCATCTCCTTCATAAATATAAAAGTGTGTTCTTGATCAGATTCCCTTAATCTACCCCTTTCTTAGTCTCTAATCTCTTAATCTCTCTAAGTCTCTTTGTTTCTGATTCAAGTTCATACTAGTTTCATCAGACCTCTTATTCAACTAGTTCAAGACCTTATCTTTGCCTCTAATGGCTTCTCATACACATACACAGCCAGAGCTCTCAAATCTCATATGGTATCAGAGCCAGGTTCATCAGAACCTGAGCTGAAGCTTCCGCAAACACACTGCTCTCTCCTCAGCTCAAATCCAAACCATTGAAGCTCTCTCCATCCGGTTCAGCTCCTTATGAAGAAGAAGACTGAAGCTTGGCGAGTTCTCATGGTTCCTCATCCTGTTCTCTTCCTGTCCTGATGGTGATTCTCCTTGGAAGCAGAGGTGTATGGACAAGGCCTAGCTATCCTTGTACCAAGGCGCCTTGTCCAAGAGAAGAACACATCCGGTTCCAAAGAAGATGGTGTCAAGAGCTTGGCGCCTAGTGGAGATGAAGAAAGGAGGGGTCTTTGAAGCTGATGGTACAAGATGGAGGCCATGAACTGAAGGTGAAGGAGGTGGGTGACGATCCACACTCTCAAGTCCAACAAAGCATGGCCGGTTTCATGAAAGGTTAAGGAACCAATCTGGTTGCTAAATATAACCTGAGGATAATGTGATTGCTAAATATAACTAGTTGAATCTGTCCCAGGATGCTTTAAAGGCTTGTTTAGTGTTTAAAGAGTAAAATGCTTGCTCCTGTTAAGTAATGAGTTTGCTAAATGTGAAATGATATAGTTTGAAGCTCATGAACTGAAAACAGATTGAAAGTAATGCATTGTCTGATGTTAAGTGATGATAGTAATGCTTAGCCTAAGTTATAAATGAATGTGTGATGAATTGTATTGTTGCATTCATGAATTAAAACTGATTAAGGTTAGTGCATACTGTCAAATGGCTGTCTTACATTGAAGCATTAGATTCATGTCTAAATGCTGAGTAAAGGAGCTGTCAAAAATTGCCTAAGTATCTTGTAATGAATCTGTAGGATCATACTAGAACTTAGAGAGCTAAGCTTGCAATGATTTGAAACTTGGGTGTCTTGTTTGATCTTGCATTGCTTTAGTGAGACATTGGTGTTCAAGCTTGATGTGGAATCAAGGACTGACCCAATGCACCTATGTCTAATCTTCTCTGGAGGTTGAGTGGTGTTTCAGGTGCACAAGGAGTGTTCTTAGTTCTTCACCAATCCAAGAGAAAGAGGAAGGCATTGCCCATTGTCATGAGCAATGGAGAGCGGTTACTGAAGTGGTTATGTACCACTGGTTAGTGAAGACTCACGGCTGCTCACTTCCAAGCTTGGACCCTCATTCTATCCAAGCTTGAGGAGGGGAGTTAAGTGAGCAAAGAAGGAAGACCATGGCAAGCAACTGATGGAAAAGGAGTCATCCAGCTGTGGGAAGAACAAGGGAGTGTTCAGAGCACTCTCGGCTGTGTGAAGATGATGGAGCTACTCTATCAAGGCGGCTTCCAGTGTGAGCAGTCTGAAGAGGGAGCTGAAGGTTCCACAAGCATTCCATGGAGATGGCGAGTTCAGAAGGTGCTGCAAGGGTCTGATGGTGTGATCATGAAGCTGCTCTCCCAAGCTTGACTTGTTCCATATGGTCAAGCTTGAGGGGGAGTGTTGAGAAGACTTCAATGATCACAAAGATGCTGGTTTACGAAGGTGGACAGCAGTGAGCAAAGATGGATGATCAAGAAGCTCTCCTTCCAAGCTTGACTTGTTCCACATGGTCAAGCTTGAGGGGGAGTGTTGAGAAGGCTTCTTGATGAGAGCACTTGGCGGTTAATCAAGAAGAGGAGCAGACTGGTTTGTGAAGCAAGATGGAGGATGGTGAAGCAATCACCAAGGTGGCCAAAGCAGAGCAGCCTTGATACTACAGACTGAACCATCCGATCATGAAGCTTTAGAACTAGGTGGAGACTCTAGAAGGAGAAGCAGCCAAGGCTCCACAAGTTCTTGATACTCTTGGTGCGAGTATGATCTGATGGTTCCATATGAAGCTAGAAGAAGGTCAGACCGTGAGAAGAGTACAAGATGAAGGTGATGAGCAAGGGAAGATGTGATCAACCTTGCATCACAAGAAGAGGCCATGATCCAGAGTCTTTGTGTCCCTTACATTGTTGGTAAGGCACAAAGACTCACTGGCCAATCCCTAGGCCTTGGAGGCTTTACTCTTTTTCCCTCATCAAGGTTTTGTCCCAAAGGGTTTTCCTTGGTGAGGTTTTTAATGAGGAAGTTCTTCAAGGTTCCAAGCTTGACTTAGGATCAGCTAGAGTCAAGCTTGAGGGGGAGTGTTAACTTGAAGAGAAGAAGTGGAGAAGCAAAAGTGATGAGTTGAGTTGGTGCTTGTGCAAAGACATGGCAAGATCTTCAGAGATTGTATGTTAAGGCTTTGGGAGAGTCTTAAGGCTTCAGAAGTGGTCTGATGAGTGTGCAAAGATAGGGTTAAGTCCAGGAGGGACTTAGACACCATTTAGAGAAGATTTGGGTCAGACAGTAACTCCAAAGTTACCACATAACTTTGGAGTTACCACACAAGAAGATTGGAGAAGGTTGGAAAGTTGGTGTAAAAGTGAATAGTGAATCACTAGTCACTATTCAGGTTGACTATTCACTATTTGGATCACTATTCAGGATGTGAGGCACCAAGGTTTGAATCTAGTCAAAGGGAATCAAGAAGATGCTGTGTGGAGCTGATTGGTTACTTTGGGGCATGGACCAGGCTGGCTGTTGCTGTAAAGAAGAGCAGCAACGACCATGCCACCTAGACTGATCTGTAGACAGATACAAAGGAGCCTAAGGAGAGCCAATCACAGCCACAGCCTTGTTTGAATTAAAGTGAGCCAGCTTAGCTCATCCAATCAGCACACATCACTCAGATCACAACAAGACCAACTCATCCTCACCATCCATTCCTCTAAGTTATTTCTATCCATTAGATATAGGTTTATGAGTTTGCAAGAGTGTAAAACCTATATAAAGACCTCATGGAGTTGTGTAACTCTCTTAAGAGAGTATGGGGGTTTTCCCCATCTCCTTCATAAATATAAAAGGTGTGTTCTTGATCAGATTCCCTTAATCTACCCCTTTCTTAGTCTCTAATCTCTTACTCTCTAAGTCTCTTTGTTTCTGATTCAGTTCATACTAGTTTCATCAGACCTCTTATTCAACTAGTTCAAGACCTTATCTTTGCCTCTAATGGCTTCTCATACACATACACAGCCAGAGCTCTCAAATCTCATACTCACAAAGTGATTTTATCCTGGTGTGATTTGAACGACAGAGAAGCTGTCCTATTCCCCAACTGGAAACTGGAATCCCTGATTTGAAAGTGGGATAACTTCTTTTCGCCAACTCTATGAGATTTATTCAACTTCCTGGTCATTCTCCACCACTTTATGTATCCAAATCAAGCTTCCTCACAAAGTGATTCATCCTGGTTTGACTGGAACGACGATGAAGTGTGCTATTCCCAAACTGGGAAAACTGGAATCACCTGATTTAAAAAGTGGGATAACTTCTTCATCCCAACTCCTATGAGATTTAATTCAACTTCCGGGTCATTCTCCACCACTTTATGTATCCAAATAAAGCTTCTCACAAAGTGATTCATCCTGGTTTGATTTGAACGACGATGAAGCTGTGCTATTCCCAAACTGGAAACTGGAATCACCTGATTTGAAAGTGGGATAACATCTTTTCGCCAACTCCTATGAGATTTATTCAACTTCCTGGTGATTCTCCACCACTTTAGTATCCAAATCAAGCTTCTCACAAAG
>NW_022610097.1:0-23062 GCF_000309985.2 Brassica rapa
GGAATAAATCTCATAGGAGTTGGGATGAAGAGTTATCCCACTTTCAAATCAGTGGATTCCAGTTCCCAGTTTGGGAATAAGACAAGCTTCTTCGTCGTTCAATCAACCGGGATGAATCACTTTGTAAGAAGCTTGATTTGGATACATAAAAAGTGTTGGAGAACACCAGGAAGTTGAAATAATCTCATAGGAGTTGGGATAAGAAGTTATCCACTTTCAAATCAGGTGATTCCAGTTTCCCAGTTTGGGAATAAGACAGCTTCTTCGTCGTTCCAATCAAACCAGGATGAATCACTTTGTAAGAAGCTTGATTGGATACATAAAGTGGTGGAGAAACACCAGGAAGTTGAAATAATCTCATAGGAGTTGGGATGAAGAAGTTATCCCACCTCAAATCAGGTGATTCCAGTTTCCCAGTTTGGGAATAAGAAGCTTCTTCGTCGTTCCAATCAAACCGGATGAATCACTTTGTAAGAAGCTTGATTTGGATACATAAAATGGTGGAGAAACACCAGGAAGTTGAATAAATCTCATAGGAGTTGGGGATGAAGAAGTTATCCCACTTTCTAATCAGGTGATTCATGTTTCCCCCTGTTTGGGAATACGACAACTTCTTCGTCGTTCCAATCAAACGAGGATGAATCACTTGGTAAGAAGCTTGATTTGGATACATAAAGTGTTGGAGAATCACCAGGAAGTTGAATAAATCTCATAGGAGTTGGGATGAAGAAGTTATCCCACTTTCTAATCAGGTGATTCCAATTTCCCAGTTTGGGAATACGACAGCTTCTTCGTCGTTCCAATCAAACCAGGATGAATCACTTTGTAAGAAGCTTGATTTGGGTACATAAAATGGTGGAGAAACATCAGGAAGTTGAATAAATCTCATAGGAGTTGGGATGAAGAAGTTATCCCACTTTCAAATCAGGTGATTCCAGTTTCCCAGTTTTGGGAATAAGACAGCTTCTTCGTCGTTCAATCAAACCGGATGAATCACTTTGTAAGAAGCTTGATTTGGATACATAAGTGGTGGAGAAACACCAGGAAGTTGAATAATCTCATAGGAGTTGGGATGAAGAAGTTATCCCACTTTCAAATCAGGTGATTCCAGTTTCCCAGTTTGGAATAAGACAGCTTCTTCGTCGTTCCAATCAAACCAGGATGAATCACTTTGTAAGAAGCTTGATTTGGATACATAAAGTGTTGGAGAACACCAGGAAGTTGAATAAATCTCATAGGAGTTGGGATGAAGAGTTATCCCACTTTCAAATCAGGTGATTCCAGTTTCCCAGTTTGGGAATAGGACAGCTTCTTCGTCGTTCCAATCAAACCAGGATGAATCACTTTGTAAGAAGCTTGATTTGGATACATAAAATGGTGGAGAAACACCAGGAAGTTGAATAAATCTCATAGGAGTTGGGATGAAGAAGTTATCCCACTTTCAAATCAGGTGATTCCAGTTTCACAGTTTGGGAATAAGACAGCTTCTTCGTCGTTCCAATCAAACCGGGATGAATCACTTTGTAAGAAGCTTGATTTGGATACATAAAATGGTGTAGAAACACCAGGAAGTTGAATAAATCTCATAGGAGTTGGGATGAAGAAGTTATCCCACTTTCAAATCAGGTGATTCCAGTTTCCTAGTTTGGGAATAAGACAGCTTCTTCGTCGTTCCAATCAAACCAGGATGAATCACTTTGTAAGAAGCTGATTTGGATACATAAAGTGTTGGAGAATCACCAGGAAGTTCAATTAAATCTCATAGGAGTTGGGATGAATGAGTTATCCCACTCTCAAATCAGGTGATTCCAGTTTCCCAGTTTGGGAATAAGACAGCTTCTTCGTCGTTCCAATCAACCAGGATGAATCACTTTGTAAGAAGCTTGATTTGGATACATAAAGTGTTAGAGAATCACCAGGAAGTTGAATTAATCTCATAGGAGTTGGGATGAAGATTATCCCACTCTCAAATCAGGTGATTCCAGTTTTCCAGTTTGGGAATAAGACAGCTTCTTCGTCGTTCCAATCAAACCGGATGAATCACTTTGTAAGAAGCTTGATTTGGATACATAAAATGGTGGAGAAACACCAGGAAGTTGAATAAATCTCGTACGAGTTGGGATGAAGAAGTTATCCCACTTTCAAATCAGGTGATTTCAGTTTCCCAGTTTGGGAATAAGACAACTTCTTCGTCGTTCCAATCAAACTAGGATGAATCACTTTGTAAGAAGCTTGATTTGGATACATAAAGTGTTGGAGAATCACCAGGAAGTTGAATAAATCTCATAGGAGTTGGGATTAAGAAGTTATCCCACTTTCAAATCAGGTGATTCCAGTTTCCCAGTTTGGGAATAGGACAGCTTCTCCGTCGTTCCAATCAAACCAGGATGAATCACTTTGTAAGAAGCTTGATTTGGATACATAAAGTGTTGGAGAATCACCAGGAAGTTCAAATAATCTCATAGGAGTTGGGATGAATGAGTTATCCCACTCTCAAATCAGGTGATTCCAGTTTCCCAGTTTGGGAATAAGACAGCTTCTTCGTCGTTCTAATCAAACCGGGATGAATCACTTTGTAAGAAGCTTGATTTGGATACATAAAATGGTGTAGAAACACCAGAAAGTTGAATACATCTCATAGGAATTGGGATGAAGAAGTTATCCAACTTTCAAATCAGTTGATTCCAGTTTTCCTGTTTGGGAATAAGACAGCTTCTTCGTCGTTCTAATCATACCGGGATGAATCACTTTGTAAGAAGCTTGATTTGGATACATAAAATGGTGGAGAATCACCAGGAAGTTGAATAAATCTCATAGGAGTTGGGATGAAGAGTTATCCCACTTTCAAATCAGGTGATTCCAGTTTCCCAGTTGGGAATAAGACAGCTTCTTCGTCGTTCCAATCAAACCAGGATGAATCACTTTGTAAGAAGCTTGATTTGGATACATAAAGTGTTGGAGAAACACCAGAAGTTGAATAAATCTCATAGGAGTTGGGATGAAGAAGTTATCCCACTTTCAAATCAGGTGATTCCAGTTTCCCAGTTTGGGAATAGGACAGCTTCTTCGTCGTTCCTTCCAATCAAACCAGGATGAATCACTTTGTAAGAAGCTTGATTTGGATACATAAAGTGTTGGAGAATCACCAGGAAGTTGAATAAATCTCATAGGAGTTGGGATGAAGAGTTATCCCACTCTCAAATCAGGTGATTCCAGTTTCCCAGTTTGGGAATAAGACAGCTTCTTCGTCGTTCCAATCAAACCGGATGAATCACTTTGTAAGAAGCTTGATTTGGATACATAAAATGGTGGAGAAACACCAGGAAGTTGAATAAATCTCATAGGAGTTGGGATGAAGAAGTTATCCCACTTTCAAATCAGGTGATTCCAGTTTCCCAGTTTGGGAATAGGACAGCTTCTTCGTCGTCGTTCCAATCAAACCAGGATGAATCACTTTAAGAAGCTTGATTTGGATACATAAAGTGTTGGAGAATCACCAGGAAGTTCAATAATCTCATAGGAGTTGGGATGACTGAGTTATCCCACTTTCAAATCAGGTGATTCCAGTTTCCCAGTTTGGGAATAAGACAGCTTCTTCCGTCGTTCAATCAAACCAGGATGAATCACTTTGTAAGAAGCTTGATTTGGATACATAAAGTTTGGAGAATCACCAGGAAGTTGAATAATCTCATAGGAGTTGGGATGAAGAGTTATCCCACTCTCAAATCAGGTGATTCCAGTTTCCCAGTTTGGGAATAAGACAGCTTCTTCGTCGTTCCAATCAAACCAGGATGAATCACTTTGTAAGAAGCTTGATTTGGATACATAAAGTGTTGGAGAATCACCAGGAAGTTGAATTAATCTCATAGGAGTTGGGATGAAGAGTTATCCCACTTTCAAATCAGGTGATTCCAGTTTTCCAGTTTGGGAATAAGACAGCTTCTTTCGTCGTTCCAATCAAACCGGGATGAATCACTTTGTAAGAAGCTTGATTTGGATACATAAAGTGTTGGAGAAACACCAGGAAGTTGAATAAATCTCATAGGAGTTGGGATGAAGAAGTTATCCCTTTTCAAATCAGGTGATTCCAGTTTCCCAGTTTGGGAATAAGACAGCTTCTTCGTCGTTCCAATCAAACAGGATGAATCACTTTGTAAGAAGCTTGATTTGGATACATAAAGTGTTGGAGAATCACCAGAAAGTTGAATAATCTCATAGGAGTTGGGATAAGAAGTTATCCCACTTTCAAATCAGGTGATTCCAGTTTCCCAGTTTGGGAATAGACAACTTCTTCGTCGTTCCAATCAAACCAGGATGAATCACTTTGTAAGAAGCTTGATTTGGATACATAAAGTGTTGGAGAATCACCAGGAAGTTCAATAATATCATAGGAGTTGGGATGAAGAGTTATCCCACTTTCAAATCAGGTGATTCCAGTTTCCCAGTTTGGGAATAAGACAGCTTCTTCTCGTCGTTCTAATCAAACCGGGATGAATCACTTTGTAAGAAGCTTGATTTGGATACATAAAATGGGTAGAAACACCAGAAGTTGAATAAATCTCATAGGAGTTGGGATGAAGAAGTTATCCCACTTTCAAATCAGGTGATTCCAGTTTCCCAGTTTGGGAATAAGACAGCTTCTTCGTCGTTCTAATCAAACCGGGATGAATCACTTTGTAAGAAGCTTGATTTGGATACATAAAATGGTGTAGAAACACCAGGAAGTTGAATAAATCTCATACGAGTTGGGATGAAGAAGTTATCCCACTTTCAAATCAGGTGATTCCAGTTTCCCAGTTTGGGAATAAGACAGCTTCTTCGTCGTTCCAATCAAACCAGGATGAATCACTTTGTAAGAAGCTTGATTTGGATACATAAAGTGTTGGAGAAACACCAGGAAGTTGAATAAATTTCATAGGAGTTGGGATGAAGAAGTTATCCCACTTTCAAATCAGGTGATTCCAGTTTCCCAGTTTGGGAATAGGACAGCTTCTTCCGTCGTTCCAATCAAACCAGGATGAATCACTTTGTAAGAAGCTTGATTTGGATACATAAAGTGTTGGAGAATCACCAGAAAGTTGAATACATCTCATAGGAGTTGGGATGAAGAAATTATCCCACTTTCAAATCAGGTGATTCCAGTTTCCCAGTTTGGGAATAAGACAGCTTCTTCGTCGTTCTAATCAAACCGGGATGAATCACTTTGTAAGAAGCTTGATTTGGATACATAAAATGGTGTAGAAACACCAGGAAGTTCATACGAGTTGGGATGAAGAAGTTATCCCACTTTCAAATCAAGTGATTCCAGTTTCCCAGTTTGGGAATAAGACAGCTTCTTCGTCGTTCCAATCAAACCAGGATGAATCACTTTGTAAGAAGCTTGATTTGGATACATAAAGTGTTGGAGAATCACCAGGAAGTTGAATAAATCTCATAGGAGTTGGGATGACTGAGTTATCCCACTCTCAAATCAGGTGATTCCAGTTTCCCAATTTGGGAATAAGACAGCTTCTTCGTCGTTCCAATCAAACCAGGATGAATCACTTTGTAAGAAGCTTGATTTGGATACATAAAGTGTTAGAGAATCACCAGGAAGTTGAATAAATCTCATAGGAGTTGGATAAGAGTTATCCCACTCTCAAATCAGGTGATTCCAGTTTCCCAGTTTGGGAATAAGACAGCTTCTTCGTCGTTCCAATCAAACCGGGATGAATCACTTTGTAAGAAGCTTGATTTGGATACATAAAATGTGGAGAAAACACCAGGAAGTTGAATAAATCTCATAGGAGTTGGGATGAAAAGTTATCCCACTTTCAAATCAGGTGATTCAGTTTCCCAGTTTGGGAATAAGACAGCTTCTTCGTCGTTCCAATCAAACAGGATGAATCACTTTGTAAGAAGCTTGATTTGGATACATAAAGTGTTGGAGAATCACCAGGAAGTTTAATAAATCTCATAGGATTTGGGATTAAGAAGTTATCCCACTTTCAAATCAGGTGATTCCAGTTTCCCAGTTTGGGAATAGGACATCTTCTCCGTCGTTCCAATCAAACCATGATGAATCACTTTGTAAGAAGCTTGATTTGGATACATAAAGTGTTGGAGAATCAAGCTTGATTTGGATACATAAAGTGTTGGAGAATCACCAGGAAGTTAAATAAAATTCATAGGAGTTGGGATGAAGAAGTTATCCCACTTTCAAATCAGGTGATTCCAGTTTCCCAGTTTGGGAATATGACAGCTTCTTCGTCGTTCCAATCAAACCAAGATGAATAACTTTGTAAGAAGCTTGATTTGGATACATAAAGTGTTGAGAATCACCAGGAAGTTTAATTAATCTCATAGGAGTTGGGATGAACGAGTTATCCCACTCTCAAATCAGGTGATTCCAGTTTCCCAGTTTGAGAATAAGACAGCTTCTTCGTCGTTCCAATCAAACCAGGATGAATCACTTTGTAAGAAGCTTGATTTGGATACATAAAGTGTTGGAGAAACACAGGAAGTTGAATAAATCTCATAGGAGTTGGGATGAATGAGTTATCCCACTTTCTGATCAGGTGATTCCAGTTTCCAAGTTTGGGAATAAGACAGCTTCTTCGTCGTTCTAATCAAACCGGGATGAATCACTTTGTAAGAAGCTTGATTTGGATACATAAAATGGTGTAGAAACACCAGGAAGTTGAATAAATCTCATACGAGTTGGGATGAAGAAGTTATCCCACTTTCAAATCAGGTGATTCCAGTTTTCCAGTTTCCCAGTTTGAGAATAAGACAGCTTCTTCGTCGTTCCAATCAAACCGGGATGAATCACTTTGTAAGATGCTTGATTTGGATACATAAAATGGTGTAGAAACACCAGGAAGTTGAATAAATCTCATAGGAGTTGGGATGAAGAAGTTATCCCACTTTCAAATCAGGTGATTCCAGTTTCCCAGTTTGGGAATAAGACAGCTTCTTCGTCGTTCCAATCAAACCAGGATGAATCACTTTGTAAGAAGCTTGATTTGGATACATAAAGTGTTGGAGAATCACAAGGAAGTTCAATTAATCTCATAGGAGTTGGGATGACTGAGTTATCCCACTCTCAAATCAGGTGATTCCAGTTTCCCAGTTTGGGAATAAGACAGCTTCTTCGTCGTTCCAATCAAACCAGGATGAATCACTTTGTAAGAAGCTTGATTTGGATACATAAAGTGTTAGAGAATCACCAGGAAGTTCAATTAATCTCATAGGAGTTGGGATGACTGAGTTATCCCACTCTCAAATCAGGTGATTCCAGTTTCCCAGTTTGGGAATAAGACAGCTTCTTCGTCGTTCCAATCAAACCGGGATGAATCACTTTGTAAGAAGCTTGATTTGGATACATAAAATGGTGGAGAAACACCAGGAAGTTGAATAAATCTCATACGAGTTGGGATGAAGAAGTTATCCCACTTTCAAATCAGGTGATTTCAGTTTCCCAGTTTGGGAATAAGACAACTTCTTCGTCGTTCCAATCAAACTAGGATGAATCACTTTGTAAGAAGCTTGATTTGGATACATAAAGTGTTGGAGAATCACCAGGAAGTTGAATAAATCTCATAGGATTTGGGATTAAGAAGTTATCCCACTTTCAAATCAGGTGATTCCAGTTTCCCAGTTTGGGAATAGGACATCTTCTCCGTCGTTCCAATCAAACCATGATGAATCACTTTGTAAGAAGCTTGATTTGGATACATAAAGTGTTGGAGAATCGATTTGATACATAAAGTGTTGGAGAATCACCAGGAAGTTAAATAAAATTCATAGGAGTTGGGATGAAGAAGTTATCCCACTTTCAAATCAGGTGATTCCAGTTTCCCAGTTTGGGAATATGACAGCTTCTTCGTCGTTCCAATCAAACCAAGATGAATAACTTTGTAAGAAGCTTGATTTGGATACATAAAGTGTTGAGAATCACCAGGAAGTTTAATTAATCTCATAGGAGTTGGGATGAACGAGTTATCCCACTCTCAAATCAGGTGATTCCAGTTTCCCAGTTTGGGAATAAGACAGCTTCTTCGTCGTTCCAATCAAATAGGGATGAATCACTTTGTAAGAAGCTTGATTTGGATACATAAATTGTTGGAGAATCACCAGGAAGTTGAATAAATCTCATAGGAGTTGGGATGAATGAGTTATCCTACTTTCTGATCAGGTGATTCCAGTTTCCCAGTTTGGGAATAAGACAGCTTCTTCGTCGTTCTAATCAAACCGGAATGAATCACTTTGTAAGAAGCTTGATTTGGATACATAAAATGGTGTAGAAACACCAGGAAGTTGAATAAATCTCATACGAGTTGGGATGAAGAAGTTATCCCACTTTCAAATCAGGTGATTCCAGTTTTCCAGTTTGGGAAATAAGACAGCTTCTTTGTCGTTCCAATCAAACCGGGATGAATCACTTTGTAAGATGCTTGATTTGGATACATAAAATGGTGTAGAAACACCAGGAAGTTGAATAAATCTCATAGGAGTTGGGATGAAGAAGTTATCCCACTTTCAAATCAGGTGATTCCAGTTTCCCAGTTTGGGAATAAGACAGCTTCTTCGTCGTTCCAATCAAACCAGGATGAATCACTTTGTAAGAAGCTTGATTTGGATACATAA
Organism: Brassica rapa; assembly: GCF_000309985.2. Taxonomy (NCBI): domain Eukaryota; kingdom Viridiplantae; phylum Streptophyta; class Magnoliopsida; order Brassicales; family Brassicaceae; genus Brassica; species Brassica rapa. Next base: position 8,629 of record NW_022610097.1, read on the forward strand.
AGTGTTGGAGAATCACCAGGAAGTTCAATTAATCTCATAGGAGTTGGGATGACTGAGTTATCCCACTCTCAAATCAGGTGATTCCAGTTTCCCAGTTTGGAATAAGACAGCTTCTTCGTCGTTCCAATCAAACCAGGATGAATCACTTTGTAAGAAGCTTGATTTGGATACATAAAGTGTTAGAGAATCACCAGGAAGTTCAATTAATCTCATAGGAGTTGGGATGACTGAGTTATCCCACTCTCAAATCAGGTGATTCCAGTTTTCCAGTTTGGGAATAAGACAGCTTCTTCGTCGTTCCAATCAAACCGGGATGAATCACTTTGTAAGAAGCTTGATTTGGATACATAAAATGGTGGAGAAACACCAGGAAGTTGAATAAATCTCATACGAGTTGGGATGAAGAAGTTATCCCACTTTCAAATCAGGTGATTTCAGTTTCCCAGTTTGGGAATAAGACAACTTCTTCGTCGTTCCAATCAAACTAGGATGAATCACTTTGTAAGAAGCTTGATTTGGATACATAAAGTGTTGGAGAATCACCAGGAAGTTGAATAAATCTCATAGGAGTTGGGATTAAGAAGTTATCCCACTTTCAAATCAGGTGATTCCAGTTTCCCAGTTTGAGAATAGGACAACTTCTCCGTCGTTCCAATCAAACCATGATGAATCACTTTGTAAGAAGCTTGATTTGGATACATAAAGTGTTGGAGAATCAAGCTTGAGGATAGTTGGAGAATCACCAGGAAGTTAAATAATTCATAGGAGTTGGGATGAAGAAGTTATCCCACTTTCAAATCAGGTGATTCCAGTTTCCCAGTTTGGGAATAAGACAGCTTCTTCGTCGTTCCAATCAAACCAGGATGAATCACTTTGTAAGAAGCTTGATTTGGATACATAAAGTGTTGAGAATCACCAGGAAGTTTAATTAATCTCATAGGAGTTGGGATGAACGAGTTATCCCACTCTCAAATCAGGTGATTCCAGTTTCCCAGTTTGGGAATAAGACAGCTTCTTCGTCGTTCTAATCAAACCGGGATGAATCACTTTGTAAGAAGCTTGATTTGGATACATAAAATGGTGTAGAAACACCAGGAAGTTGAATAAATCTCATAGGAGTTGGGATGAAGGAGTTATCCCACTTTCAAATCAGGTGATTCCAGTTTCCCAGTTTGGGAATAAGACAGCTTCTTCGTCGTTCTAATCAAACCGCGATGAATCACTTTGTAAGAAGCTTGATTTGGATACATAAAATGGTGTAGAAACACCAGGAAGTTGAATAAATCTCATAGGAGTTGGGATGAAGAAGTTATCCCACTTTCAAATCAGGTGATTCCAGTTTTCCAGTTTCCCAGTTTGAGAATAAGACAGCTTCTTCGTCATTCCAATCAAACCGGGATGAATCACTTTGTAAGATGCTTGATTTGGATACATAAAATGGTGTAGAAACACCAGGAAGTTGAATAAATCTCATAGGAGTTGGGATGAAGAAGTTATCCCACTTTCAAATCAGGTGATTCCAGTTTCCCAGTTTGGGAATAAGACAGCTTCTTCGTCGTTCCAATCAAACCAGGATGAATCACTTTGTAAGAAGCTTGATTTGGATACATAAAGTGTTGGAGAATCACCAGGAAGTTCAATTAATCTCATAGGAGTTAGGATGACTGAGTTATCCCACTCTCAAATCAGGTGATTCCAGTTTCCCAATTTGGGAATAAGACAGCTTCTTCGTCGTTCCAATCAAACCAGGATGAATCACTTTGTAAGAAGCTTGATTTGGATACATAAAGTGTTAGAGAATCACCAGGAAGTTCAATTAATCTCATAGGAGTTGGGATGACTGAGTTATCCCACTCTCAAATCAGGTGATTCCAGTTTTCCAGTTTGGGAATAAGACAGCTTCTTCGTCGTTCCAATGAAACCGGGATGAATCACTTTGTAAGAAGCTTGATTTGGATACATAAAATGGTGGAGAAACACCAGGAAGTTGAATAAATCTCATACGAGTTGGGATGAAGAAGTTATCCCACTTTCAAATCAGGTGATTTCAGTTTCCCAGTTTGGGAATAAGACAGCTTCTTCGTCGTTCCAATCAAACTAGGATGAATCACTTTGTAAGAAGCTTGATTTGGATACATAAAGTGTTGGAGAATCACCAGGAAGTTGAATAAATCTCATAGGAGTTGGGATTAAGAAGTTATCCCACTTTCAAATCAGGTGATTCCAGTTTCCCAGTTTGGGAATAGGACAACTTCTCCGTCGTTCCAATCAAACCAGGATGAATCACTTTGTAAGAAGCTTGATTTGGATACATAAAGTGTTGGAGAATCACCAGGAAGTTCAAATAATCTCATAGGAGTTGGGATGAATGAGTTATCCCACTCTCAAATCAGGTGATTCCAGTTTCCCAGTTTGGGAATAAGACAGCTTCTTCGTCGTTCTAATCAAACCGGGATGAATCACTTTGTAAGAAGCTTTTTGGATACATAAAATGTTGGAGAATCACCAGGAAGTTGAATAAATCTCATAGGAGTTGGGATGACTGAGTTATCCCACTCTCAAATCAGGTGATTCTAGTTTCCCAGTTTGGGAATAAGACAGCTTCTTCGTCGTTCCAATCAAACCAGGATGAATCACTTTGTAAGAAGCTTGATTTGGATACATAAAGTGTTAGAGAATCACCAGGAAGTTGAATTAATCTCATAGGAGTTTGGATGAAGAGTTATCCCACTTTCAAATCAGGTGATTCCAGTTTCCCAGTTTGGGAATAAGACAGCTTCTTCGTCGTTCCAATGAAACCGGGATGAATCACTTTGTAAGAAGCTTGATTTGGATACATAAAATGGTGGAGAAACACCAGGAAGTTGAATAAATCTCATACGAGTTGGGATGAAGAAGTTATCCCACTTTCAAATCAGGTGATTTCAGTTTCCCAGTTTGGGAATAAGACAATTTCTTCGTCGTTCCAATCAAACTAGGATGAATCACTTTGTAAGAAGCTTGATTTCGATACATAAAGTGTTGGAGAATCACCAGGATGAATCACTTTGTAAGAAGCTTGATTTGGATACATAAAGTGTTGGAGAATCACCAGGAAGTTAAATAAAATTCATAGGAGTTGGGATGAAGAAGTTATCCCACTTTCAAATCAGGTGATTCCAGTTTCCCAGTTTGGGAATATGACAGCTTCTTCGTCGTTCCAATCAAACCAAGATGAATAACTTTGTAAGAAGCTTGATTTGGATACATAAAGTGTTGAGAATCACCAGGAAGTTTAATTAATCTCATAGGAGTTGGGATGAACGAGTTATCCCACTCTCAAATCAGGTGATTCCAGTTTCCCAGTTTGGGAATAAGACAGCTTCTTCGTCGTTCCAATCAAACAGGGATGAATCACTTTGTAAGAAGCTTGATTTGGATACATAAAATGGTGTAGAAACACCAGGAAGTTGAATAAATCTCATAGGAGTTGGGATGAATGAGTTATCCCACTTTCTAATCAGGTGATTCCAGTTTCCCAGTTTGGGAATAAGACAGCTTCTTCGTCGTTCTAATCAAACCGGGATGAATCACTTTGTAAGAAGCTTGATTTGGATACATAAAATGGTGTAGAAACACCAGGAAGTTGAATAAATCTCATAGGAGTTGGGATGAAGAAGTTATCCCACTTTCAAATCAGGTGATTCCAGTTTTCCAGTTTCCCAGTTTGAGAATAAGACAGCTTCTTCGTCGTTCCAATCAAACCAGGATGAATCACTTTGTAAGAAGCTTGATTTGGATACATAAAGTGTTGGAGAAACACAGGAAGTTGAATAAATCTCATAGGAGTTGGGATGAACGAGTTATCCCACTCTCAAATCAAGTGATTCCAGTTTCCCAGTTGGGGAATAAGACAGCTTCTTCGTCGTTCCAATCAAACCAGGATGAATCACTTTGTAAGAAGCTTGATTTGGATACATAAAGTGTTGGAGAATCACCAGGAAGTTCAATTAATCTCATAGAAGTTAGGATGACTGAGTTATCCCACTCTCAAATCAGGTGATTCCAGTTTCCCAACTTGGGAATAAGACAACTTCTTCGTCGTTCCAATCAAAACAGGATGAATCACTTTGTAAGAAGCTTGATTTGGATACATAAAGTGTTAGAGAATCACCAGGAAGTTCAATTAATCTCATAGGAGTTGGGATGACTGAGTTATCCCACTCTCAAATCAGGTGATTCCAGTTTTCCAGTTTCGGAATAAGACAGCTTCTTCGTCGTTCCAATAAAACCGGAATGAATCACTTTGTAAGAAGCTTGATTTGGATACATAAAATGGTGGAGAAACACCAGGAAGTTGAATAAATCTCGTACGAGTTGGGATGAAGAAGTTATCCCACTTTCAAATCAGGTGATTTCAGTTTCCCAGTTTGGGAATAAGACAACTTCTTCGTCGTTCCAATCAAACTAGGATGAATCACTTTGTAAGAAGCTTGATTTGGATACATAAAGTGTTGGAGAATCACCAGGAAGTTGAATAAATCTCATAGGAGTTGGGATTAAGAAGTTATCCCACTTTCAAATCAGGTGATTCCAGTTTCCCAGTTTGGAATAGGACAGCTTCCGTCGTTCCAATCAAACCAGGATGAATCACTTTGTAAGAAGCTTGATTTGGATACATAAAGTGTTGGAGAATCACCAGGAAGTTCAAATAATCTCATAGGAGTTGGGATGAATGAGTTATCCCACTCTCAAATCAGGTGATTCCAGTTTCCCAGTTTGGGAATAAGACAGCTTCTTCGTCGTTCTAATCAAACCGGGATGAATCACTTTGTAAGAAGCTTGATTTGGATACATAAAATGGTGTAGAAACACCAGGAAGTTGAATACATCTCATAGGAGTTGGGATGAAGAAGTTATCCCACTTTCAAATCAGGTGATTCCAGTTTCCCAGTTTGGGAATAAGACAGCTTCTTCGTCGTTCTAATCAAACCGGGATGAATCACTTTGTAAGAAGCTTGATTTGGATACATAAAATGGTGTAGAAACACGGAAGTTGAATAAATCTCATAGAGTTGGGATGAAGTTATCCCACTTTCAAATCAGGTGATTCCAGTTTCCCAGTTTGGGAATAAGACAGCTTCTTCGTCGTTCCAATCAAACCAGGATGAATCACTTTGTAAGAAGCTTGATTTGGATACATGAAATGTTGGAGAAACACCAGGAAGTTGAATAAATTTCATAGGAGTTGGGATGAAGAAGTTATCCCACTTTCAAATCAGGTGATTCCAGTTTCCCAGTTTGGGAATAGGACAGCTTCTTCGTCGTTCCAATCAAACCAGGATGAATCACATTGTAAGAAGCTTGATTTGGATACATAAAGTGTTGGAGAATCACCAGGAAGTTGAATAAATCTCATAGGAGTTGGGATGACTGAGTTATCCCACTCTCAAATCAGGTGATTCCAGTTTCCCAGTTTGGGAATAAGACAGCTTCTTCGTCGTTCCAATCAAACCGGGATGAATCACTTTGTAAGATGCTTGATTTGGATACATAAAATGGTGGAGAAACACCAGGAAGTTGAATAAATCTCATAGGAGTTGGGATGAAGAAGTTATCCCACTTTCAAATCAGGTGATTCCAGTTTCCCAGTTTGGGAATAAGACAGCTTCTTCGTCGTTCCAATCAAACCAGGATGAATCACTTTGTAAGAAGCTTGATTTGGATACATAAAGTGTTGGAGAATCACCAGGAAGTTGAATAAATCTCATAGGAGTTGGGATTAAGAAGTTATCCCACTTTCAAATCAGGTGATTCCAGTTTCCCAGTTTGGGAATAGGACAACTTCTTCGTCGTTCCAATCAAACCAGGATGAATCACTTTGTAAGAAGCTTGATTTGGATACATAAAGTGTTAGAGAATCACCAGGAAGTTCAATTAATCTCATAGGAGTTGGGATGACTGAGTTATCCCACTCTCAAATCAGGTGATTCCAGTTTCCCAGTTTGGGAATAAGACAGCTTCTTCGTCGTTCCAATGAAACCGGGATGAATCACTTTGTAAGAAGCTTGATTTGGATACATAAAATGGTGGAGAAACACCAGGAAGTTGAATAAATCTCATAGGAGTTGGGATGAAGAAGTTATCCCACTTTCAAATCAGGTGATTTCAGTTTCCCAGTTTGGGAATAAGACAGCTTCTTCGTCGTTCCAATCAAACCAGGATGAATCACTTTGTAAGAAGCTTGATTTGGATACATAAAGTGTTGGAGAATCACCAGGAAGTTGAATAAATCTCATAGGAGTTTGGATTAAGAAGTTATCCCACTTTCAAATCAGGTGATTCCAGTTTCCCAGTTTGGGAATAGGACAACTTCTCCGTCGTTCCAATCAAACCAGGATGAATCACTTTGTAAGAAGCTTGATTTGGATACATAAAGTGGTGTAGAATCACCAGGAAGTTGAATAAATCTCATAGGAGTTGGGATGAAGAAGTTATCCCACTTTCAAATCAGGTGATTCCAGTTTCCCAGTTTGGGAATAAGACAGCTTCTTCGTCGTTCCAATCAAACCAGGATGAATCACTTTGTAAGAAGCTTGATTTGGATACATAAAATGGTGTAGAAACACCAGGAAGTTGAATAAATCTCATAGGAGTTGGGATGAAGAAGTTATCCCACTTTCAAATCAGGTGATTCCAGTTTCTCAGTTTGGGAATAAGACAGCTTCTTCGTCGTTCTTATCAAACCGGGATGAATCACTTTGTAAGAAGCTTGATTTGGATACATAAAATGGTGGAGAAACACCAGGAAGTTGAATAAATCTCATAGGAGTTGGGATGAAGAAGTTATCCCACTTTCAAATCAGGTGATTCCAGTTTCCCAGTTTGGGAATAAGACAGCTTCTTCGTCGTTCCAATCAAACCAGGATGAATCACTTTGTAAGAAGCTTGATTTGGATACATAAAGTGTTGGAGAAACACCAGGAAGTTGAATAAATCTCATAGGAGTTGGGATGAAGAAGTTATCCCACTTTCAAATCAGGTGATTCCAGTTTCCCAGTTTGGGAATAGGACAGCTTCTTCGTCGTTCCAATCAAACCAGGATAAATAACTTTGTAAGAAGCTTGATTTGGATACATAAAGTGTTGGAGAATCACCAGGAAGTTCAAATAATCTCATAGGAGTTGGGATGAATGAGTTATCCAACTCTCAAATCAGGTGATTCCAGTTTCCCAATTTGGGAATAAGACAGCTTCTTCGTCGTTCTAATCAAACCGGGATTAATCACTTTGTAAGAAGCTTGATTTGGATACATAAAGTGGTGTAGAAACACCAGGAAGTTTAATTAATCTCATAGGAATTGGGATGAAGAAGTTATCCCACTCTCAAATCAGGTGATTCCAGTTTCCCAGTTTGGGAATAAGACAGCTTCTTCGTCGTTCCAATCAAACCGGGATGAATCACTTTGTAAGAAGCTTGATTTGGATACATAAAGTGTTGGAGAATCACCAGGAAGTTGAATAAATCTCATAGGAGTTGGGATGACTGAGTTATCCCACTCTCAAATCAGGTGATTCCAGTTTCCCAATTTGGAAATAAGACAGCTTCTTCGTCGTTCCAATCAAACCAGGATGAATCACTTTGTAAGAAGCTTGATTTGGATACATAAAGTGTTAGAGGATCACCAGGAAGTTCAATTAATCTCATAGGAGTTGGGATGACTGAGTTATCCCACTCTCAAATCAGGTGATTCCAGTTTTCCAGTTTGGGAATAAGACAGCTTCTTCGTCGTTCCAATGAAACCAGGATGAATCACTTTGTAAGAAGCTTGATTTGGATACATAAAGTGGTGGAGAATAACCAGGAAGTTGAATAAATCTCATAGGAGTTGGGATGAAGAAGTTATCCCACTTTCAAATCAGGTGATTCCAGTTTCCCAGTTTGGGAATAAGACAACTTCTTCGTCGTTCCAATCACACCAGGATGAATGACTTTGTAAGAAGCTTGATTTGAATACATAAAGTGGTGGAGAATCACCAGGAACTTGAATAAATCTCATAGGAGTTGGGATGAAGAGTTATCCCACTCTCAAATCAGGTGATTCCAGTTTCCAGTTTGGGAATATGACAGCTTCTTCGTCGTTCCAATCAAACCAGGATGAATCACTTTATAAAAAGCTTGATTTGGATACATAAAATGGTGGAGAATCACCAGGAAGTTGAATAAATCTCATAGGAGTTGGGATTAAGAAGTTATCCCACTTTCAAATCAGGTGATTCCAGTTTCCCAGTTTGGGAATAAGACAGCTTCTTCGTCGTTCCAATCAAACCAGGATGAATCACTTTGTAAGAAGCTTGATTTGGATACATAAAGTGTTGGAGAATCACCAGGAAGTTGAATAAATCTCATAGGAGTTGGGATGAAGAAGTTATCCCACTTTCAAATCAGGTGATTCCAGTTTCCCAGTTTGGGAATAGGACAGCTTCTTCGTCGTTCCAATCAAACCAGGATGAATCACTTTGTAAGAAGCTTGATTTGGATACATAAAGTGTTGAGAATCACCAGGAAGTTGAATAAATCTCATAGGAGTTGGGATGAAGAGTTATCCCACTCTCAAATCAGGTGATTCCAGTTTCCCAGTTTGGGAATAAGACAGCTTCTTCGTCGTTCCAATCAAACCGGGATGAATCACTTTGTAAGAAGCTTGATTTGGATACATAAAATGGTGTAGAAACACCAGGAAGTTGAATACATCTCATAGGAGTTGGGATGAAGAAGTTATCCCACTTTCAAATCAGGTGATTCCAGTTTCCCAGTTTGGGAATAAGACAGCTTCTTCGTCGTTCTAATCAAACCGGGATGAATCACTTTGTAAGAAGCTTGATTTGGATACATAAAATGGTGTAGAAACACCAGGAAGTTGAATAAATCTCATACGAGTTGGGATGAAGTTATCCCACTTTCAAATCAGGTGATTCCAGTTTCCCAGTTTGGGAATAAGACAGCTTCTTCGTCGTTCCAATCAAACCAGGATGAATCACTTTGTAAGAAGCTTGATTTGGATACATAGTGTTGGAGAAACACCAGGAAGTTGAATAAATTTCATAGGAGTTGGGATGAAGAAGTTATCCCACTTTCTAATCAAGTGATTCCAGTTTCCCAGTTTGGGAATAGGACAGCTTCTTCGTCGTTTCAATCAAACCAGGATGAATCACATTGTAAGAAGCTTGATTTGGATACATAAAGTGTTGGAGAATCACCAGGAAGTTGAATAAATCTCATAGGAGTTGGGATGACTGAGTTATCCCACTCTCAAATCAGGTGATTCCAGTTTCCCAGTTTGGGAATAAGACAGCTTCTTCGTCGTTCCAATCAAACCGGGATGAATCACTTTGTAAGAAGCTTGATTTGGATACATAAAATGGTGGAGAAACACCAGGAAGTTGAATAAATCTCATACGAGTTGGGATGAAGAAGTTATCCCACTTTCAAATCAGGTGATTTCAGTTTCCCAGTTTGGGAATAAGACAGCTTCTTCGTCGTTCCAATCAAACCAGGATGAATCACTTTGTAAGAAGCTTGATTTGGATACATAAAGTGTTGGAGAATCACCAGGAAGTTGAATAAATCTCATAGGAGTTGGGATTAAGAAGTTATCCCACTTTCAAATCAGGTGATTCCAGTTTCCCAGTTTGGGAATAGGACAACTTCTCCGTCGTTCCAATCAAACCAGGTTGAATCACTTTGTAAGAAGCTTGATTTGGATACATAAAGTGTTAGAGAATCACCAGGAAGATCAATTAATCTCATAGGAGTTGGGATGACTGAGTTATCCCACTCTCAAATCAGGTGATTCCAGTTTCCCAGTTTGGGAATAAGACAGCTTCTTCGTCGTTCCAATGAAACCGGGATGAATCACTTTGTAAGAAGCTTGATTTGGATACATAAAGGTGGAGAAACACCAGCAAGTTGAATAAATCTCATAGGAGTTGGGATGAAGAAGTTATCCCACTTTCAAATCAGGTGATTTCAGTTTCCCAGTTTGGGAATAAGACAGCTTCTTCGTCGTTCCAATCAAACCAGGATGAATCACTTTGTAAGAAGCTTGATTTGGATACATAAAGTGTTGGAGAATCACCAGGAAGTTGAATAAATCTCATAGGAGTTGGGATGAAGAAGTTATCCCACTTTCAAATCAGGTGATTCCAGTTTCCCAGTTTGGGAATAGGACAGCTTCTTCGTCGTTCCAATCAAACCAGGATGAATCACTTTGTAAGAAGCTTGATTTGGATACATAAAGTGGTGTAGAATCACCAGGAAGTTGAATAAATCTCATAGGAGTTGGGATGAAGAAGTTATCCCACTTTCAAATCAGGTGATTCCAGTTTCCCAGTTTGGGAATATGACAGCTTCTTCGTCGTTCCAATCAAACCAGGATGAATCACTTTGTAAGAAGCTTGATTTGGATACATAAAATGGTGTAGAATCACCAGGAAGTTGAATAAATCTCATAGGAGTTGGGATGAAGAAGTTATCCCACTTTCAAATCAGGTGATTCCAGTTTCCCAGTTTGGGAATAGGACAGCTTCTTCGTCGTTCTAAATCCCGGGATGAATCACTTTGTAAGAAGCTTGATTTGGATACATAAAATGGTGGAGAAACACCAGGAAGTTGAATAAATCTCATAGGAGTTGGGATGAAGAAGTTATCCCACTTTCAAATCAGGTGATTCCAGTTTCCCAGTTTGGGAATAAGACAGCTTCTTCGTCGTTCCAATCAAACCAGGATGAATCACTTTGTAAGAAGCTTGATTTGGATACATAAAGTGTTGGAGAAACACCAGGAAGTTGAATAAATCTCATAGGAGTTGGGATGAAGAAGTTATCCCACTTTCTAATCAGGTGATTCCAGTTTCCCAGTTTGGGAATAGGACAGCTTCTTCGTCGTTCCAATCAAACCAGGATGAATCACTTTGTAAGAAGCTTGATTTGGATACATAAAGTGTTGGAGAATCACCAGGAAGTTGAATAAATCTCATAGGAGTTGGGATGACTGAGTTATCCCACTCTCAAATTAGGTGATTCCAGTTTCACAGTTTGGGAATAAGACAGCTTCTTCGTTGTTCCAATCAAACCTGGATGAATCACTTTGTAAGATGCTTGATTTGGATACATAAAGTGGTGTAGAAACACCAGGAAGTTGAATAAATCTCATAGGAGTTGGGATGAAGAAGTTATCCCACTTTCAAATCAGGTGATTCCAGTTTCCCAGTTTGGGAATAAGACAGCTTCTTCGTCGTTCCAATCAAACAAGGATGAATCACTTTGTAAGAAGCTTGATTTGGATACATAAAGTGTTGGAGAATCACCAGGAAGTTCAATTAATCTCATAGGAGTTGGGATGACTGAGTTATCCCACTCTCATATCAAGTGATTCCAGTTTCCCAGTTTGGGGATAAAACAGCTTCTTCGTCGTTCCAATCAAACCAGGATGAATCACTTTGTAAGAAGCTTGATTTGGATACATAAAGTGTTAGAGAATCACCAGGAAGTTCAATTAATCTCATAGGAGTTTGGATGACTGAGTTATCGCACTCTCAAATCAGGTGATTTCAGTTTCCCAGTTTGGAAATAAGACAGCTTCTTCGTCGTTCCAATCAAACCAGGATGAATCACTTGGTGAGAAGCTTGATTTGGATACATAAAGTGGTGGAGAATCACCAGGTAGTTGAATAAATCTCATAGGAGTTGGGATGAAGAAGTTATCCCACTTTCAAATCAGGTGATTCCAGTTTCCCAGTTAGGGAATATGACAGGTTCGTCGTAGTTCCAATCAAAGCAGGATGTATCACTTTGTAAGAAGCTTGATATGGATACATAAAATGGTGTAGAAACACCAGGAAGTTGAATAAATCTCATAGGAGTTGGGATGAAGAAGTTATCCCACTTTCAAATCAGGTGATTCCAGTTTCACAGTTTGGGAATAAGACAGCTTCTTCGTCGTTCTAATCAAACCGGGATGAATCACTTTGTAAGAAGCTTGATTTGGATACATAAAATGGTGCAGAAACACCAGGAAGTTGAATAAATCTCATACGAGTTGGGATGAAGAAGTTATCCCACTTTCAAATCAGGTGATTCCAGTTTCCCAGTTTGGGAATAAGACAGCTTCTTCGTCGTTCCAATCAAACCAGGATGAATCACTTTGTAAGAACCTTGATTTGGATACATAAAGTGTTGGAGAAACACCAGGAAGTTGAATAAATTTCATAGGAGTTGGGATGAAGAAGTTATCCCACTTTCTAATCAGGTGATTCCAGTTTCCCAGTTTGGGAATAGGACAGCTTCTTCGTCATTCCAATCATACCAGGATGAATCACATTATAAGAAGCTTAATTTGGAAACATAAAGTGTTGGAGAATCACCAGGAAGTTGAATAAATCTCATAGGAGTTGGGATGACTGAGTTATTGCACTCTCAAATTAGGTGATTCCAGTTTCACAGTTTGGGAATAAGACAGCTTCTTCGTTGTTCCAATCAAACCTGGATGAATCACTTTGTAAGATGCTTGATTTGGATACATAAAGTGGTGTAGAAACACCAGGAAGTTGAATAAATCTCATAGGAGTTGGGATGAAGAAGTTATCCCACTTTCAAATCAGGTGATTCCAGTTTCCCAGTTTGGGAATAAGACAGCTTCTTCGTCGTTCCAATCAAAAAGGATGAATCACTTTGTAAGAAGCTTGATTTGGATACATAAAGTGTTGGAGAATCACCAGGAAGTTCAATTAATCTCATAGGAGTTGGGATGACTGAGTTATCCCACTCTCATATCAAGTGATTCCAGTTTCCCAGTTTGGGGATAAAACAGCTTCTTCGTCGTTCCAATCAAACCAGGATGAATCACTTTGTAAGAAGCTTGATTTGGATACATAAAGTGTTAGAGAATCACCAGGAAGTTCAATTAATCTCATAGGAGTTTGGATGACTGAGTCATCGCACTCTCAAATCAGGTGATTCCAGTTTCCCAGTTTGGAAATAAGACAGCTTCTTCGTCGTTCCAATCAAACCAGGATGAATCACTTGGTGAGAAGCTTGATTTGGATACATAAAGTGGTGGAGAATCACCAGGTAGTTGAATAAAACTCATAGGAGTTGGGATGAAGAAGTTATCCCACTTTCAAATCAGGTGATTTTAGTTTCCCAGTTTGGGAATAAGACAACTTCTTCGTCGTTCCAATCAAACTAGGATGAATCACTTTGTAAGAAGCTTGATTTGGATACATAAAGTGTTGGAGAATCACCAGGAAGTTGAATAAATCTCATAGGAGTTGGGATGACTGAGTTATCCCACTCTCAAATCAGGTGATTCCAGTTTCCCAGTTTGGGAATAAGACAGCTTCTTCGTCGTTCCAATCAAACCGGGATGAATCACTTTGTAAGATGCTTGATTTGGATACATAAAATGGTGGAGAAACACCAGGAAGTTGAATAAATCTCATACGAGTTGGGATGAAGAAGTTATCCCACTTTCAAATCTGGTGATTTCAGTTTTCCAGTTTGGGAATAAGACAGCTTCTTCGTCGTTCCAATCAAACTAGGATGAATCACTTTGTAAGAAGCTTGATTTGGATACATAAAGTGTTGGAGAATCACCAGGAAGTTGAATAAATCTCATAGGAGTTGGGATTAAGAAGTTATCCCACTTTCAAATCAGGTGATTCCAGTTTCCCAGTTTGGGAATAGGACAACTTCTCCGTCGTTCCAATCAAACCAGGATGAATCACTTTGTAAGAAGCTTGATTTGGATACATAAGGTGTTAGATAATGACCAGGAAGTTCAATTAATCTCATAGGAGTTGGGATGACTGAGTTATCCCACTCTCAAATCAGGTGATTCCAGTTTTCCAGTTTGGGAATAAGACAGCTTCTTCGTCGTTCCAATGAAACCGGGATGAATCACTTTGTAAGAAGCTTGATTTGGATACATAAAATGGTGGAGAAACACCAGGAAGTTGAATAAATCTCATACGAGTTGGGATGAAGAAGTTATCCCACTTTCAAATCAGTTGATTTCAGTTTCCCAGTTTGGGAATAAGACAGCTTCTTCGTCGTTCCAATAAAACCTGGATGAATCACTTTGTAAGAAGCTTGATTTGTATACATAAAGTGTTGGAGAATCACCAGGAAGTTGAATAAATCTCATAGGAGTTTTGATTAAGAAGTTATCCCACTTTCAAATCAGGTGATTCCAGTTTCCCAGTTTGGGAATAGGACAACTTCTCCGTCGTTCCAATCAAACCAGGATGAATCACTTTGTAAGAAGCTTGATTTGGATACATAAAGTGGTGTAGAATCACCAGGAAGTTGAATAATCTCATAGGAGTTGGATGAAGAAGTTATCCCACTTTCAAATCAGGTGATTCCAGTTTCCCAGTTGGGAATAAGACAGCTTC
>NW_022610098.1:0-16820 GCF_000309985.2 Brassica rapa
TAAAGACAGATTTCTATTCAAAGACTCTCTTTGATAAAAATAAACAAACTGAATATTATTTCTTAAGGATTGAAAGGTGAATCTAAAGTATACAAATGGGTCTGCTTATATAGAGCATGACCTCATACAGAGACCAAACGGTCCACAAAAAAGAAAGGAAACAAAAACTAAACAAGGAAACCGATAAACTAGCCGTTAGGAGAATGTTTTGGTTCCAATGGCTTTCTTCAAGGGATTTGATTCTGGTTTTGTATCTGGACGGTTTGAGGCTGTAAGTGAGCTTCTTGGGAACTTCTTTACTGAAGAAATATGTATAGAGTCGTGCCAATCATGATGGTAAAAGAGCTGTTGAGAATTGATGGCTTTGACTCCAAAAATGGCAAGTATGGTCTTGTTTGATTCTGAATAATCTGATGGATGCTGGTGCATTGTAAGAACGTCTCTGACTGTTGTAGGCACGGGTCGGAGGGTCGAACGGATGGAGGGATGGCCGTTCCGCGGTTCAACCTTGCCTCGAATGGATGGTACCGGCCGGCTCGTCTCTTGCTTGTGTTCGATCCTGAAACAGATAGGAACCTTTAGTGAGTTTTCAATAGGAACAAGAACAGAACAAGATATGATTCTTTTGGTTTTTATGGAATTGGATGAATGAAATCTAAAACAAAAGATAGAGAAAAGAGTAGATTGGCGGATGGAATCTGGTGCTGGACGTATGTCTCTCTCAGCAAGATGCCTAGGTCGGATAGGAAGATAGATATGGATCCGGCTCTTGTTGGACGTGTGTCTCTCTCAAGATTCAGACAAGGAATGGAATGGATCGATGGACGCCACAAAGAACAATGGATCGGCTCTTTGATATGTCACACGGCTGCTCTCAATGTTTCACACAACTGAAAGACTTAGGGTTTCTTTGCTAAAGCAAAAACGATTTCATAAAAGACTTAGCCGAAAAGTTGGCAACTACAAGGGTTTAAATAGATGTTCCTTACTGGACTTTAAAGATAAAAGGGCCTAGACAAATGGCCAAAGTCTTAACCGAAATAAAATAAAGAAAACAATAGACCGGTCGCGGTTTGAGATGTCCGGATCAGAACTCATAGTATGCTTGCTTGTTGCCTCATTAAAACCTTTCGGGAAAACCCAGTGGGACAAAACCTCGATAAGGAAAAAGAGTACAACACATACTACTCCTTCTGATGGTCGGCTATATCTCTGAACCGGAAGCAAGTTGGTTGGATGGATTGAGTATGAAGGTGGAAATGGTCAGGCCGGCTTCATTCTGGCCGATGGAGGAGAACTGGCTCGAATGGACAGGGTCTGGAACCTCTAGTGGTTCACCGGTGTCTTCCAGCTTCAAGTCAGACAACTCCTGGATCAATAGTTGCTTGAACCCGGTTTGTTCCTGTGCAAGCAACTCCTGGACAGCTTTGGCAAATCCAGCTCTTATAACTCTTGAACCGGACCTTGTGGTAGGACCTTTGCGGATAATGGGAACCTCAGTCGTGGGTACTACAACATCCCCTCCCTCTTGAACAGGTTCTGTCCTCAGAACATCTCCGTCATCTGCAATATAAGGAGACAAGTCAGACACATTGAACGTTCGGGAAACTTGGAACTCACCTGGCAGTTCTAGCCGGTAGGCATTGTCATTGATCCGATCGAGCACTCGGAATGGTCCGTCCCCTCGTGGGGATAATTTGCTCTTCCTCTCTTCCGGAAACCGTTCTGGCCTCATGTGGAGCCACACCCAGTCGCCTGGTTGGAAGATAACTTCTGTGCGCCCCTTGTTGAGCTTAATCCGGTTCCTTTCAGCCTTCTTCTCCAAAGTCTCCTTGACTTGCCGGTGCATGTTCTTCACAAACTCAGCCTTTTTGTCACCACTCTGGCTGACTTGCATGGCTGGTGGCAATGCGGCTAGGTCCATGGGCGTCTCTGGTCTAAAGCCATACACGATCTCAAAAGGGGAGAGATTAGTAATAGAGTGCCTTGCATGGTTATAAGCAAACTCAATGAAAGGCAAGCAACTCAACCAGTTTTTAAGATTCTTACCCACCGTAGCCCTCAACAACTGAGAGAGTGTACGGTTTACTACCTCGGTCTGTCCATCAGTCTGTGGATGGCAAGTGGTCGAGAAAAGGAGCTTGGTTCCAAGCTTTTTCCACAATGTCCTCCAGAAGTGGCTGAGAAATTTTGTGTCTCGGTCGGACACGATGGTACGAGGCACTCCATGTAAGCGCACCACTTCCTTGAAGAAGAGATCAGCGGTTTGGCTTGCATCATTGGTCTTGGAACACGGAATGAAGTGTGCCATCTTGGAGAACCTGTCCACTACAACAAAAATAGAATCCTTGTGTTCTATCTTGGGCAAGCCCAGCACAAAGTCCATAGACAGGTCGACCCACGGTGCAATAGGAATAGGTAAAGGCATGTGTAATCCATAAGGATGCGACCTGGATTTGGTTTTGAGACAGACAGTGCACTTGGCGCAAAGACTCTCGACGTAGCGCCTCATCCGGGGCCAATAGAAGTGGTCGGACAGGACGCTCAGAGTTTTGTCCCGACCGAAATGCCCCATCAACCCACCCCCATGAGCTTCTCTGGTCAGTAAATCTCGCATGGAACCATGAGGAATACACAGGCGTTTCTCCTTGAAGAGGAACCCGTCCTGCTGATAGAATGGACCCATGCCCCCTTAGCCGTGTTACTGTAAAGCTCAGAAAAGTCAGGGTCAGTTTCATAAGACATTTTGAGTTGCTCAAAACCCATGATATTAGCCTCCATGGTGGTAATGAGTGTGTGGCGCCGGGATAGGGCGTCGGCCACTATGTTGTCCTTTCCCTTCTTGTACTTGATCACATAAGGGAAAGTTTCCACGAACTCCAGCCACCTAGCATGCCTCTTCTTGAGTGTGGTCTGGCCCCTCAAATGCTTAAGAGTCTCATGATCTGTATGAATAATAAACTCTTTAGACAAAAGATAATGTTGCCAAGTTTCAAGCGACCTTACTAGAGCATATAGCTCTTTATCATAGGTGGGGTAATTGAGGGCGGCTCCACTCAATTTCTCACTGAAAAAGGCCACTGGCCGGCCTCCTTGGGTCAGCACGGCTCCTATTCCTGTCCCTGAAGCATCACACTCAATCTCAAAAGGTTTATCAAAGTTAGGAAGAGTTAGAACCGGTGCATGTGTCAAGCTATATTTAAGCCTGTTGAAAGACTCCTCTTGGGCAGGGCCCCAAGCAAAGGTTACATTCTTCTTGATCACGGAGGTCATTGGGGCGGCAATGGTACTGAAGTCCTTCACAAATCGTCGATAGAAACTGGCCAGCCCATGGAAGCTGCGGATATGTCCGATCGTGGTCGGAGTCGGCCAGTCTTGTATCGCCTTGATCTTCTCTTCATCAACCTTCAGTCCCTGTGAACTCACAACAAAGCCTAAAAATACCAACTGATCAGTGCAGAATACACATTTCTTAAGGTTAGCATAAAGGCCTTCTTGCCTTAAGGCTTTCAAAACCTGTTCTAGGTGTCCCATGTGTTCAGTTAAAGACCTGCTGTAAATCAAGATATCATCAAAGTATACAACCACGAATTTACCAATGTAAGGTCGGAGGACCTCATTCATGAGTCTCATGAAGGTACTAGGGGCGTTGGTAAGGCCAAACGGCATCACCAGCCACTCGTATAGACCTTGCTTGGTCTTGAAGGCAGTTTTCCACTCATCTCCTTCCTTCATGCGGACTTGATGGTATCCACTCCTGAGATCAATCTTAGAAAACACAACAGACCCACTCAGTTCATCCAACATATCATCTAATCTGGGTATAGGGTACCGATATTTGATGGTTATGTTGTTGATGGCTCGGCAGTCCACACACATGCGCCACGTCCCATCCTTCTTAGGCACTAGTAAGACCGGGACCGCACAGGGACTAAGGCTCTCGCGGATGTAGCCTTTGTCCATGAGATCTTGGACCTGCCGCTCCAGCTCCTTGGCTTCCTCAGGGTTGACACGGTAAGCAGCTCGGTTTGGTAGTGGCGCGCCGGGTACAAGGTCGATCTGATGTTCTATGCCACGGACAGGGGGTAAACCGGCTGGAATCTCATCAGGAAAGACATCCTTGTAACGTCCCATGAGGTCTTGTACTACGTCCGGTACTTCAGGAGCTTCTAGACCTGCAAAGCAACCTTCCTTAAAGATCATTAGTAGCACCTGTGTCTCACGTTGTAATGATTTAAGCACTTGTCCGGAAGTCATGTAAAGGTTAGTGTTACTTACCTGGCCGGACTGCGTCATGGCCTTTTGCATATCATGAACTTCTTGAGGGCTGAGAGGTGCTAGGCTGTGCTTCCTGTTGTTGTGGACGAAGCTACAGATGTTGGTGCGTCCATGGTGAAGAGTCTCCTTGTCAAACTGCCACTGCCTTCCTAAAAGTATATGGCCGGCTTGCATGGGCACAACATCACACTTGACCTGGTCTTGGTACTTGCCAATACTGAAGGACACAACAACTTGTTCGGCAATCTTGAGCTCAGTCTCATCATTGAGCCATTTGAGACGGTATGGCCGAGGATGGGCAGTTTTGACCAGCCCTAGCTTATCAACAAGATACTTGCTAGCCACGTTAGTACAAGATCCGCCATCTTTGATCAAACTACATACCTTGTGATCAACACTACATCTTGTGTGAAAGATGTTCTCCCGCTGGATGGTCTCTGGATCAAAGAGGGTGCTAAGAGCTCTCCGGGTCACTAGCAGCTCGCCGGTCTCCGGGTAGTCGGTTACTTCTTCATCAGAGATCACTGCCGCGGCCTCTGCCTCATCTTGGGATTCATTCTCGCCATCCCCCTTTAGGACCATCACTCGTTTGTTTGGACAATCCCGAGCGTAGTGGCCCTTGCCCTGAAACTTATAACAAATGATATCACGGGTATGCAATGTTTGGGCTTGAGTCTTACCCTGCTCCGGTTTGGATGCATTAGACGATTCAGCCTGGTTTGTCTTGAATCGGCTCTCAATCTCAATCGTCTTGCTCTTGTCGCCTTGCTTTGAGCCCGGTTGAGTCCACACAGGTTTGCTGCGGTTGGTGCTGGCCGTCTTGCGCTTGATGTGCTGCTCGGCTTGCGTAGCAAAGTGCAACAGGTCGTTGAAGTCTTCATACTGTTTCCTCTCCACCTTGCGGGCAATGCGGTCTTGCAGCCCTTCCAGAAATTGGGACATCATTGTCTCTTCGGGCTCGTCGGTCTCAAGCTTATTCCTAAGTGCCTCGAACTCCTCAAAGTACTCCTCCACAGTCTTAGTTCCCTGCGTAAGTTTACGAAAACGTTTTAGCACGTCACGCTGGTAGTAAGATGGAATGTACCTCGCGCGAAGCTTGGTCCGCATCTCGGTCCAATTACGCGCTCTCCACACTGGCCCGGACTTGGCAACGTCTCGATCCCACCACGAAAGAGCATTGTCCGTCAGCTGGGCTGCTGCTAGGGCAACCTTCTTGGCCTCACTATATTGGTAATAGTCGAAGATGTACTCCATGCGCTTCTCCCACACGATGTAGGCATCCGGATCAACCTTGCCAGCAAACGTTGGGGGATGAAGCTTAAGCGCCTTGCCTCCCAACCAAGGCTCTTCCTCCTCTCGGTCTCGACCTCCTCTACGGTCGCGGCCTCCTCCTACTTGGGCCCGGGGTCCTCGCGCGTTCCTCCTCCCTCCCCGGTTTGGCCTCTCTTCGTCCTGACTGCGCGTATCATCGGTACTGTCCGCGTCCGAGTCAGTGTCATGCGGGTCAGGCTGATTCCTTCCTGGTGGTCGAGGTCCGTTGGGTCTGCCTCCCTGCCGTAGCTGAGTAAGCTCGGCGGTTATAGCCCTAAGGCTCGCCCTCAACTCTTCATTGTCGGCTAGGAGCTGAGCGTTTATGGCCGCTTGATCTTGACCTATATCTCCCATAGTTTCTCTGAAAAGATACTCAAAGAAAAATTAGAGGCAAGAGGGATTAAATAGTAGCTTGGGGTTGGATACTTGAGTATCGACCAAGGCTAAAAGTAAATGCTAAAATTTAAGAATAAAATCGAATCAAGTTGAAAAAGGAAAGATGAATAATTTTTTTTGATTTTCGAAAACTTGGAAAGAAAGTAAAACTTCTTTTAATTTTTTTTTTTAATGCAAAAATCGAAAACTTGGAGAACAATCCGAAATTTTTTTTTAAAAAAGGAAAGTAAATATATATTTTTTTTTGAATTGTGACGGCTAGAGTTCAGAAAGAACTGAGTTTCGCAGGAAACTTCAGCTCTGATACCAAAATGTTGTAGGCACGGGTCGGAGGGTCGAACGGATGGACGGATGGCCGTTCCGCGGTTCAACCTTGCCTTGGATGGATGGTACATAGATGTTCATTACTGGACTTTAAAGATAAAAAGGGCCTAGAAAAATGGCCAAAGTCTTAACCGAAATAAAATAAAGAAAACAATAGACCGGTCGCGGTTTGAGATGTCCGGATCAGAACTCATAGTATGCTTGCTTGTTGCCTCATTAAAACCTTTCGGGAAAACCCAGTGGGACAAAACCTCGATAAGGAAAAAGAGTACAACACATACTACTCCTTCTGATGGTCGGCTATATCTCTGAACCGGAAGCAAGTTGGTTGGATGGATTGAGTATGAAGGTGGAAACGGTCAGGCCGGCTTCATTCTGGCCGATGGAGGAGAACTGGCTCGAATGGACAGGGTCTGGAACCTCTAGTGGTTCACCGGTGTCTTCCAGCTTCAAGTCAGACAACTCCTGGATCAATAGTTGCTTGAACCCGGTTTGTTCCTGTGCAAGCAACTCCTGGACAGCTTTGGCAAATCCAGCTCTTATAACTCTTGAACCGGACCTTGTGGTAGGACCTTTGCGGATAATGGGAACCTCAGTCGTGGGTACTACAACACTGACTCTCCTGGACGTTTGGATTGGTCTCCTGAATGGTTAGATGTCTCTCCTGGTCGCCAATGTCTGGTTTGCAATTGATTGAACCGGCCAGCTTCCAAATAAGGCAAGTGCAGAACTGGTTTGTCCGGTTTTGAGAAATTGATCTTAACTCCATATTTCCGTGGACTTTTCTTCCCATTCTTGGCTTGTTGGAAAGCTAAGAGACCCTTCTTGAAGTCCAAGCTTTGGTTTGGGTCGGAACGCTTCTTTGTTGGGCTTGAAACAACTTCTAAACTCGGATACTCGCAGATGGACGGGATGGAGAACCTCCGGTTTGTAAAATTCATATCTTCCTTGTCCGAGTATCTTTGATGATGATTCCAATTGGGATTGACTCCTTGTTGAGCGTAGAGTGCAGGAAATTTAGTTTCATGGACAATGTCTTCCTGGTTGGTGAGATACGCCGTTTTGATTGAACACATATCCTGGTGAGTCTTTGGATTAGCTGTTTGGTGCAACTGGTTGGCTTCTGGTTCAGGTACTGATTTGATGACCGCATCAGTGGGTGTCTGCCAGCACACGTAGGACGTCCGTGGATGGTAGTGGCTGTCCGTCAGCACACACAGGACGTCCGTGGCTGTCCGTGTGTGTCCGTCAGCACACACAAGACGTCTGTGGGTGTCCGTCAGCACACACTGGACGTCCGAGTGTGTCCACTAGCACACACAGGGCGTCCGTGGCTGTCCGTCTGTGTCCGTCAGCACACACAAGATGTCTGTGGCTGTCCATCAGTACACATATCAGCAAGTTGGTACTTGAACTCAGCATGCGGGCCCTTCCTGTGGACTGTTCGGGTGATTTTGGCCCACGTGGGCTGTCTGTTCAGTACACACAGGACGTCCGTGGGTGTCCGTCAAAACACACAGGACGTCCGTGGGTGTCCGTCAGCACACACAGGACGTCTGTGGCTGTCCGTGTGTGTCCGTGTGTGTCCGTGTGTGTCCGTCAGCACACACAGGACGTCTGTGGCTGTCCATCAGTACACATATCAGCACGTTGGTCCTTGGACTCAGCAGGCTGACCCTTCCCGTGGACTGTTTGGGTGATTTTGGCCCACGTGGGCTGTCTGTTCAGTACATACAGGATGTCCGTGGGTGTCCGTCAGCACACACAGGACGTCCGTGGGTGTCCGTCAGCACACACATGACGTCTGTGTGTGTCCGTCAGCACACACAGGACGTCCGTCGCTGTCTGTGTGTGTCCGTTTGTGTCCGTCTGCACACACAGGACGTCCGTGGCTGTCCATCAGTACACATATCAGCACGTTGGTCCTTGGACTCAGCACGCTGGCCCTTCCCTGGACTATTTGGGTGATTTTAGCCCACGTGGGCTGTCTGTTCAGTACACACAGGACTTCCGTGGGTGTCCGCCAGCACACACAGGACGTCCGTGGCTGTCTGTGGCTGTCCGTCTGCACACAAAGGACGTCCGTGGCTATCCGTGTGTGTCTGTCAGCACACACAAGACGTCTGTGGGTGTCCGTCAGCACACACTGGACGTCCGAGTGTGTCCACTAGCACACATAGGGCGTCCGTGGCTGTCCGTGTGTGTCCGTCAGCACACACAGGACGTCCTAGGCTGTCCATCAGTACACATATCAGCACGTTGGTCCTTGGACTCAGCACGCTGGCCCTTCCCGTGGAATATTTGGGTGATTTTGGCCCACGTGGGCTGTCTGTTCAGTACACACAGGACGTCCGTGGGTGTCCGCCAGCACACACAGGACGTCTGTGGCTGTCTGTGGCTGTCCGTCAGCACACACAGGACGTCTGTGGCTGTCCGTGTGTGTCCGTCAGCACACACAGGACGTCTGTGGCTGTCCATCAGTACACATATCAGCACACTGGTCCTTGGACTCAGCACGCTGGCCCTTCCTGTGGACTGTTCGGGTGATTTTGGCCCATGTGGGCTATCTGTTCATTACACATAGGACGTCTGTGGGTGTCCGTCAGCACACACATGATGTCCGTGTGTGTCCGTCAGCACACACAAGACGTCCGTGGTTGTCCGTATGTGTCTGTGTGTGTCCGTCAGCACACACAGGATGTATGTGGCTGTCCATCAGTACACATATCAGCACGTTGGTCCTTGGACTCAGCACGCTGACCCTTCCCGTGGACTGTTCGGGTGTTTTTGGCCCACGTGGGCTGTCTGTTCTGTACACACAGGACGTCCGTTGGTGTCCACCAGCACACACAGGACGGCCGTGGCTGTCCGTGTGTGTCCGTGTGTGTCCGTCTGTGTCCGTCAGCACACACAAGACGTCTGTGGCTGTCCATCACTACACATATCAGCACGCTGGCCCTTCCTGTGGACTTTTGGGTGATTTTTGGCCCACCTGGGCTGTCTGTTCTATTGGGTGATTTTGGCCAAGTGGGCTGTCTGTTCAGTACACACAGGACGTCTGTGGGTGTCCGCCAGCACACACAGGACGTCTGTGGCTGTCTGTGGCTGTTCGTCAGCACACACAGGACGTCTGTGGCTGTTCGTGTGTGTCCGCCAGCACACACAGGACGTCTGTGGCTGTCCATCAGTACACATATCAGCACGTTGGTCCTTGGACTCAGCACGCTGACCCTTCCCGTGGACTGTTCGGGTGTTTTTGGCCCACCTGGGCTGTCTGTTCTGTACACACAAGACGTCCGTGGGTGTCCACCAGCGCACACAGGACGGCCGTGGCTGTCCGTGTGTGTCCGTGTGTGTCCGTCAGCACACACAGGACGTCTGTCGCTGTCCATCAGTACACATATCAGCACGTTGGTCCTTGGACTCAGCATGCTGTCCCTTCCCGTGGACTGTTTGGGTGATTTTTGGCCCCCGTGGTCTGTCTGTTCAGTACACACAGGACGTCCGTGGGTGTCCGCCAGCACACGCAGGACGTCCGTGGCTGTCTGTGACTGTCCGTCAGCACACACAAGATGTCGATGGCTGTCCGTGTGTGTCTGTGTGTGTTAGTCAGCACACACAGGACGTCCGTGGGTGTCCGTCAGCACACACAGGACGTCCGTGTGTGTCCGTCAGCACACACAGGACGTCCGTGTGTGTTCGTGTGTGTCCGTCATCACACGTAGGACGTCCATGGCTGTCCATCAGTACACATATCAGCACGTTGGTCCTTGGACTCAGCACGCTGGCCCTTCTCGTGGAATGTTTGGGTGAGTTTTGGCCCACGTGGGCTGTCTGTTCAGTACACACACGACGTCCATGGGTGTCCACCAGAACACGTAGGACGTCCGTGGCTGTCCGTGGCTGTCCGTCAGCACACACAGGACGTCCGTGGCTGTACGTGTGTGTCCGTGTGTGTCCATCAGCACACAAATGACATCCGTGGGTGTCCTTCAGCACACACAGGACGTCTGTGTGTCTCCGTCAGCACACATAGGACGTCCGTGGCTGTCCGTGTGTGTCCGTCAGCACACACAGGACGTCTGTGGCTATCCATCAGTACACATATCAGCACGTTGGACCTTGGACTCAGCACGCTGACCCTTCCCGTGGACTGTTCGGGTGATTTTGGCCCACGTGGGCTGTCTGTTGAATACACAAGGACATCCGTGGGTATCCGCCAGCACACGCAGGACATCCATGGGCTGTTCGTGGCTGTCCGTCAGCATTCACAGGACGTCCATGGCTGTCCGTGTGTGTCTGAGTGTGTCCGCCAGAACACAACAGGACGTCCGTGGGTGTCCGTCAGCACACACAGGACGTCTGTGGTGTCTGTCAGCACACAGGACGTCCGTGGCTGTCCGTGTGAGTCCGTGTGTGTCCGTCAGCACACACAGGACGTCTGTTGGCTGTCCATCAGTACACATATCAGCACGTTGGTCCTTGGACTCAGCACGCTGGCCATTCCCGTGGACTATTACGGTGATTTTTGGCCCACGTGGGCTGTCTGTTCAGTACACACAGGACGTCCGTGGGTGTCTGCCAGCACACGCAGGACGTCCGTGGCTTTTCGTGGCTGTCCGTCCGCACACACAGGACGTCTGTGGCTGTCCGTGTTTGTCTGTGTGTGTCCGTCAGCACACACAGGAGGTATGTGGCTGTCCATCAGTACACATATCAGCACGTTGGTCCTTGGACTCAGCACGCTGACCCTTCCCGTGGACTGTTCGGGTGTTTTTGGCCCACGTGGGCTGTCTGTTCTGTACACACAGGACATCCTTGGGTGTCCACCAGCACACACAGGGACGGCCGTGGCTGTCCGTGTTGTGTCTGTGTGTGTCCGTCTGTGTTCGTCAGCACACACAGGACGTCTGTGGCTATCCATCAGTACACATATCAGCACGTTGGTCCTTGGACTAAGCACGCTGACCCTTCCCGTGGACTGTTTGGGTGATTTTTGGCCCACGTGGGCTGTCTGTTCAGTACACACAGGACGTCCGTGGGTGTCCGCCAGCACACACATGACATCTGTGGGTGTCCGTCAGCACACACAGGACATCTGTGGCTCTCCATGTTTGTCTGTGTGTGTCCGTCAGCACACACAGGACGTATGTGGCTGTCCATCAGTACACATATTAGCACGTTGGTCCTTGGACTCAGCACGCTGACCCTTCCCGTGGACTGTTTGGGTGTTTTTGGCCCACGTGGGCTGTCTGTTCTGTACACACAGGACGTCCGAGGGTGTCCACCAGCAAGCACAGGATGGCCGTGGCTGTCCGTGTGTGTCTGTGCGTGTCCGTCTATGTCCGTCACCACACATAGACGTCTGTGGCTGTCCATCCGTACACATATCAGCACATTGGTCCTTGGACTCAGCACGCTGGCCCTTCCTGTGGACGTTTGGGTGATTTTTGGCCCACGTGGGCTGTCTTTTCATTACACATAGGACGTCCGTGGGTGTCCGTCAGCACACAACATGACGTCTGTGTGTGTCCGTCAGCACACAAAAGACGTCAGTTGCTGTCCGTATGTGTCTGTGTGTGTCCGTCAGCACAAACAAGACGTATGTGGTTGTCCATCAATACACATATCAGCACGTTGGTCCTTGGACTCAGCACGCTGACCCTTCCCGTGGACTGTTTGGGTGTTTTTGGCCCACATGGCTGTCTGTTCTGTACCACACAGACGTCGTGGTGTCCACCAGCACACAATGGACGACCGTGGCTGTCCGTGTGTGTTCGTGGGTGTCCGTTTGTACACACAGGACGTCCGTGGTTGTCCGTCTGTACACACAGGACGTCCGTGGGTGTCCACCAGCACACACAGGATGGCCGTGGGTGTCCGTGTGTGTCTGTGCGTGTCCGTCTGTGTCCGTCAGCACACACAGGACGTGTGTGGCTGTCCATCAGTACACATATCAGCACGTTGGTCCTTGGACTCAGCACGCTGGCCCTTCCCGTGGACTGTTTGGGTGATTTTTGGCCCACGTGGGTGGCTGTCTGTTCAGTACACACAGGACGTCCGTGGGTGTCCGCCAGCACATGCAGGACATCCGTGGCTGTTCGTGGCTGTCCGTCAGCACACACAGGACGTCCATGGCTGTTCGTGTGTGTCTGTGTGTGTCCGTCAGCACACCATGACATCTGTGGCTGTCCGTGTGTGTCCGTCAGCACACACAGACGTCTGTGGCTGTCCATAAGTACACATATCAGCACGTTGGTCCTTGGACTCAGCAGGCTGACCCTTCCCGTGGACTGTTTGGGTAATTTTGGCCCACGTGGGCTGTCTGTTCAGTACATACAGGACGTCTGTGGGTGTCCGCCAGAACACATAGGACGTCCGTGGGTGTCCGTCCAGCACACACAGGACGTCTGTGGTGGTCCGTCAGCACACACAGGACGTCCGTGGCTGTCCGTTGTGATCCGTGTGTGTCCGTCAGCACACACAGGACGTCTGTGGCTGTCCATCAGTACACATATCAGCACGTTGGTCCTTGGACTCAGCACGCTGGCCATTCCCGTGGACTATTACGGTGATTTTTGGCCCACGTGGGCTGTCTGTTCAGTACACACAGGGACGTCCGTGGGTGTCTGCCAGCACACGCAGGACGTCCGTGGCTTTTCGTGGCTGTCCGTCAGCACACACAGGACGCTGGTGGCTGTCCGTGTTTGTCTGTGTGTGTCCGTCAGCACACACAGGAGGTATGTGGCTGTCCATCAGTACACATATCAGCACGTTGGTCCTTGGACTCAGCACGCTGACCCTTCCCGTGGACTGTTTGGGTGTTTTTGGCCCATGTGGGCTGTCTGTTCTGTACACACAGGACGTCCGAGGGTGTCCACCAGCAAGCACATGATGGCCGTGGCTGTGCGTGTCCGTCTATGTCCGTCACCACACATAGGACGTCTGTGGCTGTCCATCCGTACACATATCAGCACCGTTGGTCCTTGGACTCAGCACGCTGTGGCCTTTCCTGTGGACTGTTTGGGTGATTTTTGGCCCACGTGGGCTGTTTTCATTACACATAGGACGTCCGTGGGTGTCCGTCAGCACACACATGACGTCTGTGTGTGTCCGTCAGCACACAAAAGACGCTCAGTTGCTGTCCGTATGTGTCTGTGTGTGTCCGTCAGCACACACAAGACGTATTGGTTGTCCATCAATACACATATCAGCACGTTGGTCCTTGGACTCAGCCACGCTGGACCCTTCCCGTGGACTGTTTGGGTTGTTTTGGCCACATGGGCTGTTGTTCTGTACACACAGACGTCCGTGGGTGTCCACCAGCACACAATGGACGGACCGTGGCTGTCCTGTGTGTTCGTGGGTGTCCGTTTGTACACACAGGACGTCCGTGGTTGTCCGTCTGTACACACAGGACGTCCGTGGGTGTCCACCAGCACACACAGGACGGCCGTGGCGGCTGTCCGTGTGTGGCTGTGCGTGTCCGTCTGTGTCCGTCAGCACACACAGGACGTTTGTGTGGCTGTCCATCAGTACACATATCAGCACGTTGGTCCTTGGACTCAGCACGCTGGCCCTTCCCGTGGACTGTTTGGTGTTTTTTGGCCCACGTGGGGCTGTCTGTTCAGTACACACAGGACGTCCGTGGGTGTCCGCCAGCACACGCAGGGACATCCGTGGCTGTTCGTCGCTGTCCGTCAGCACACACAGGGACGTCCATGCTGTTCGTGTGTGGTCTGTGTGGTCCGTCAGCACCACATGACATCTGTGGCTGTCCGTGTGTGTCCGTCAGCACACACACAGGACGTCTGTGGCTGTCCATAAGTACACATATCAGCACGTTGGTCCTTGGACTCAGCAGGCTGACCCTTCCCGTGGACTGTTTGGGTAATTTTGGCCCACGTGGTGTTGCAGCCAGCAATTCAGCAGCTGAACCAGAGGTCGACCCAACACCCTACTCAGCCAGCCAAGGCGCCAACCAGGACATACGTGCACTAAAAATGCCATATCTTACAAACCAGGAGGGTTTAAATCACGAGGCTAATATTTATGGATTCTACACTCAAGAAGGAGTCCAGGCAAATTGGAATCTGCCCAAAATATTCACGGAGAAAGAAGTTATCAATTTTACAATTCAGAGGTTTCTCAGCCCGTCCATCTGCGAGTATGCGAATTTAGAAGAGGATTCAAGCCCAAAGAAGAAGCGGCCCTGAACCAAAAACCGATCATAGGAGTCAAGAGGAGTTTATTAGCTTGCCAGAAAGACCAAGATCTCGAGAAATGGTCAAGGAACAATGGAAGATATGATTCAATTTCCCAAAACCGGCCAAACCAGCTCTACACTTGCCTTATTTGGAAGATTCGGGTTTCACATCAAACCAACCTCAAGAATGCCAACCAGGAGACCGTCTAAGTCATTCAGAGGCACTCTACAACATCATAGGAAGCACCCTGCCACACTGGATCAGGCGGATCCCAATCAAACCAAAAGATCAAGCCGGTTTGCATCAATTGGCCAAACCGACATCATTTAAGGAAAGTCTTCAACCAATTCAATTTGGTTCGACCCAGGGCTATCTATGGGAACCAGGAGATACTCTAGACAATTCAGAAGACATCCAAGACGTCCTCAGCTGGACCAGCACCCAGGAGATCAGGCGGATCTCTCTTCCCATCAACCTTCCATATTTGGCAACATCTACACTAAATGCTTTGGAGGAGTTTCTACAGAGTTTTGCCCAAGACCAACGGCCATATTCTCTTCTATTAAGACCAAGGAGTATTTCAGGAAGGCTTGAAGATCATGGCCACGTCCAGAAGCTATCAAGATACAAGTCTTCACAAGTTTTTCTTTTGGAAGGAAGCAAATCAAGCCTAACGGCTATATTCCATGGAGTCATCAAAGCCTTTGCTCCCAAGACTTTAAGTTCAAGTTATTTTGTTTCCTTTTATCATTTTATGACTGTTAGAGTCTGTCCTTGTCGAGCCTATAAAGCTCTAGTCTTTGCTTCATTGTAAATCACCCATCTTTGAAAGTATTATGAATTATTCAGTTTTTCTAGTTTTGTCAAAACTATTGTTCTAAGTCTTTTGAGTGTGTGAGAAGCAACTCTGGAGCAACTTGACTTATCAAAGCCTCCTTTCACAGAGCTTTGTGGCGTCCATCATCCCATCTCCATCCATTAATCGATCTTGAGAGTGATACAAATCCAAGCAAGACCGGTTTCCATCTTCATTCATCTCCCATCCATTGATCCTTGTTGAGAGTGATACACATCCAGCAACCAAGATCCCATCCCCATCAATCTATCCCTTTTCTATTTGTTTTTATTCATATTATCATTTTGATTCATATTCATATTTGTTTCTGTTTGCATTATAAAACTCTAAAATTCATAAAAATCGGTTCTCATTGTTCTCAGGTTGTAGCTTGGATCCAACCTCTATCAATTCGTGGGTTACCCCCCCTGTGCCTACAACATTTTGGTATCAGAGCTTAAGCTCCTGAATCAGGTCCATTCTATCCTTGCATCATTCATCTTGTTTGCATTGTTTTTCCATTATAAATCAAAAAAAAAAAAAAACCGTTTTGCATTTTTGTGTTCTTTGTTCATCATAAATTGAAAAGCCATAAAGAGTTGAGATAGGAGACGACCTGTTGTCTAGTTTGATTCATTTCATCCATAAAAAGAAAAGAAAAACGTGTTTGCATTCATTCCCCAGCTCCACTTTCCATTTTTAGATTTTGTGCATTCATTTCAAAAAAAAAAAGATCTGCATTTTCATAGTTGTTTCTTTCTTAAAAAAAAATAAATAAAAAGTCATACCATTTTTAATTTCGTGCATACCATATTTCTTTCATAAGTTTGTTATTTGCATTCAAAAAAAAATCATTCAGCTTAGTTTATATCATTTTGGGTTCAAGTATACATTTTAGTTTCCATTTCCGGTGTTTTTGCATTTCATCTTAAGAAAATTCAAAAAAATCAGTGTTAGTTTAATTTCCATATTTTCTTCCCATTTTTGTTTCTTATCATTGTTTAATTTCGAAATTGCATTCAGAAAACCAAAAGAAAAATCATTTTAGTATAGTTACTTCATTTCGGTTCATAATTGCATATTTTCTCGGTTTAGTTAAATTGCATTCTTGCATTTGTTTTATTTTGGTTAGACCAAAAACTTTCCATACCTTCACTTTTTCTTTGAGATTGTTTTCAGAAAGCAATGGAGGAGGAGAGACACGGCCAAAACCTAAGGGCCACCTTGAGCCAACAGTCCGCAGCTCTACAAAGCTCCAAATTAAGATTGCTCAATTGGGAGAAAGAAATCAGGCACAAAGGCCAACGTCCCACATGAAGGAGAAAGGAGATTTGGAAATGTACCAGGGGCAGTCTATGTCGAGCCCCAAGCCACCAGATCCTTCAAGGATCAATCCAAACTCAACTTCTAAAACCCCACAACCTTATGTTGTTAATTCTCGGTTTGATTATAACTCTTTTGCTGATAAA
>NW_022610099.1:0-32167 GCF_000309985.2 Brassica rapa
CATGAGTAGAGACATTGGAGAGCTGAGTGAGTCTGATGGGAGAGCCAGACTGAGAAGAGAAGAGCCAGACTTGAGAGAGAAAAGAGCCAGACTTGAGCAGAGAAGAACCAGACTTGAGCAGAGAAGAACCAAATGAGCTAGCCAGCTTGTGGAGTGGACCAGTAACCAGATCAAGACTGAGAGCACAAGAGGAGAGGCTCCAGGAGATAGCCAAAACCGTGGGCCTTGGTTCAAGGCAAGGAGATCAAGATAAACCAGCTTGTTGGTTTAATTTAATTACTTTGTAAGGTTTTGGTTATTGGGCTTTCATTTAATTTAAACCAAAGACAATTAGGATTAGAATTAGAATTAAACCACCTTGGTTTAGCATTAGGGTTTTCGATTTTCACTTTAAGAACATGGGGGCTGCAGCCTTGTTTTCTCAACTTTCAATCTAAGAATTATTCAGTCAACTTTGTTGTCTTGTCTCTAGCTTTCTCTGTTCAGCTCTAGAACATTGATCTCACTTAAAGGAAGGAATTCCTGTGAATCCCATCTTAGACAATACAAGGTGATCTTGTGTCTTTGAGTAGCAAACCATCCTTGGCGCCAACCCATAGGCTCAGGGAGACGTCCACAGTTCAAAGGAGAGCTAGTAGCCTCTTAGAACATCCTCTATCCATCCACCTTCAAGTGATCCAGAGTTTAAGCCATACCCAGGCTGCACCAAGTGGTATCAGAGCCACTTGAAGGTTAGGGTTTGCAATTTGACTACTCAGATCATTCATTCCATCAAACACTTCTCTTATCTTTCTATCTGTTGTAAGCCAGCTGAGCCAACCCTGCAAATCAAAAAAAAAAAGAAAGAAAAGATCTCTGATCCAAATCAAAAAAAAATATATAGCTGAAGAGTAATCCAGCTAGCTGAGGAGAAATCCAGCTCAGGGTGGTAAAGTCAGCTGGTGCCTAAATCTCTTAATACTTCCTATCTGATTCATTGGGGTTTTAGTTCTAGATCTTAAGTGTAGAACTTTGTTTTTCAACTGAACTTGTGGGAAGAGCTGAGACTTGGCGATTTGAAAACTTGAGTGAGAGAGAGATATAATTTTGTTCCTGGCTTTGTGTTTTCTCTAACTATTTCAGGAACAATGAGTGAAGAGAGGCGAGATGGAAAGCAACCTGAGAGTTCAGGAGAACCGGCTGTCCAGCAAATCAACCTCAACCAAGTTCAATTTGAGGCTATGATAGCTGAGATAACCAGAAGAATGCAAAACACTTACAACCGTGTTCAACAAGCTAATGAAACTTTACCTGGTGATAATGCAGGGCAAGAGAGGGACGCGGTTGCTGCTGGAGTTCAGAGAGCACGCATTGGACCTATAAGAGGGCAACGAGTTGAGCTTAGGGGTCGTGGGATTTATGGAGAACATTATCAAGAAGATTCAGCTGATGAAAGTGATGATGGATCTCAGGCTAGTCATCATGGTAGAAATCACAACCGCAGGCGACCAGCTACTGATAACCTAGGCAATCTCAAGCTTAGAATCCCTCCATTCCATGGGAAGAATGATCCTGATGCTTACTTAGAGTGGGAGAAGAAGATTGAACTGGTTTTCAATTGCCAACAGTTCACTGAGGAGAGGAAAGTGAGACTAGCAGCTACTGAATTCTGTGGTTATGCTATTAGCTGGTGGGATCAGATTGCTACTACCAGGAGACGCAATGAGAGCCTCAGGTAGCTTCATGGTTTGAGATGAAAACTGTGATGAAGAAGAGATTTGTTCCTAATCACTATGGAAGAGATCTACACCAGAAGTTGAGAAGGCTTTCTCAAGGATCTAAGAGTGTAGAGGACTATCACCAGGAGATGGAAACACTCATGTTGAAAGCTGACTTAGAAGAAGAAGTAGAAGCTACTATGGCTAGATTCCAAGGAGGTCTTAACAGAGATATACAAGATAGGTTGGAGCTACAAGAGTATGAGGACATGGATGAACTGCTACATAAGGCTATTTTGATTGAGCAGCAGAACAAGAGGAAGAGCTCTACCCGGTCTTCATACACTCCTGCCTCAAAACCGGCCTACTCCAAGGAAGATAAGCCAGGGGATAAGTCCAAAGAAGGGTCTTCTTCAGTGGAGAACAAGAGAGATGACAAGGGTAAAGGAGTAGCCACACCTACTAAGACCAGGAACATTAAGTGTTTCAAGTGTCATGGCTTTGGTCACTATGCTAATGAGTGCACCAACAAGAAGGTGATGACTATCTTAGCCGACGGGGAGGTGATATCTGAAGAGGAGGACGCCGGCCAAGAGTCTGATGAGGAAGGCGTGGAGTACCCTGTCCGTGGAGAGCTATTAGTCACCAGGAGACTTCTCAATGCTCAACCTAAACCCAAAGAAGATGAGCAAAGGGAAAACTTGTTTCACACCAGATGCTTGATTCAAGAAAAGGTTTGTAGCTTGATCATTGATGGAGGAAGTTGTACTAATGTAGCAAGTGCTGAGTTGGTGGAGAAGTTGGGTCTTCAAGTGTTCAAGCATCCTAAGCCATATCTGTTGCAATGGATCAATGATGAGGGAGGATTAAAGATCACCAAGCAAGTGAAGGTATTGCTATCAGTGGGAAAGTACCAGGATGAGATCACTTGTGATGTAGCACCCCTGGAAGCTAGCCACATCCTTCTTGGACGTCCATGGCAGTATGATAAGAGATCAGTACATGATGGCTTTACCAACAGATACACTTTTATCCATAAGGAGAAACAAGTTACCCTGGCGCCAATGACCCCTCAGGAGGTACACCAGGATCAGATGCATCTCAAAATGAAGAGAGGAGAGTCCAAGGCCGCCAGCAAATCCTTGCTTCTTGAAGAGACCAGCCAGGTAAGTAAACTCAACCTCTTTGCTACTGCTAAAGATATCAAAACTGCTGTGATTGAACAATCAAATTTGATACTAGTAGTTTACAAAGAATTGTTGAGCTCTACTACTAACCCTGCTCCTGAGATTCCAGAGGAGATTGAGTGTCTTTTGCAGGAGTATAGAGATGTGTTCCCAGAGGACAATCCCATAGGTCTGCCGCCTATTAGGGGAATAGAGCACCAGATTGACTTTGTACCAGGAGCTACTTTACCAAACCGTCCAGCATACAGGACCAACCCTGTGGAGACTAAGGAGCTTCAGAAACAAGTCAATGAGCTAATGGAGAAGGGACATATCAGGGAGAGTATGAGTCCTTGTGCTGTACCTGTCCTCTTGGTGCCAAAAAAAGATGGAAGCTGGAGGATGTGTGTGGACTGCAGAGCCATCAACAACATAACAGTTAAGTAAGTACAGACATCCTATTCCTCGCTTAGATGATATGCTAGATGAGTTACATGGTTCATGTGTCTTTTCTAAAATTGATTTAAAGAGTGGTTACCACCAGATTAGAATGAAAGAAGGAGATGAGTGGAAAACTGCCTTTAAAACTAAGCTAGGATTGTATGAATGGCTTGTGATGCCTTTTGGGCTTACTAATGCACCTAGTACCTTCATGAGATTAATGAATCATGTCTTGAGAGCTTTGATAGGACGATTTGTAGTTGTTTACTTTGATGATATCCTGATTTACAGCAAGACTATGAAAGAACATGTTAATCACTTGAAGCAAGTTCTAGATGTGCTTAGAAAAGAAAATCTGTATGCTAACTATAAGAAGTGCTCTTTTGGCACAGATAACCTTGTCTTTTTAGGTTTTGTTGTGACTTCACAGGGCATACAGGTTGATGAGGAAAGGTGAAGGCTATCAGGGAGTGGCCGATTCCTAAATCTATTGGAGAGGTCAGAAGTTTTCATGGACTTGCTGGCTTCTACCGGAGGTTTGTGAGAGATTTCAGTACAGTTGCAGCACCCCTGACTGAAGTAGTCAAGAAGAGTGTAGGTTTCACTTGGGGACCAGCACAAGAAGAGGCATTTCAAATGCTAAAAGAGAAGTTAACAAGTGCTCCCTTACTTGCACTTCCTGACTTTTCTAAGACTTTTGAAATTGAATGTGATGCATCTGGTATTGGAATTGGAGCTGTGTTGATGCAGGATAAGAAACCCATAGCTTATTTCAGTGAGAAGCTAGGAGGCGCCACCTTAAACTATCCTACCTATGACAAGGAGCTGTATGCCTTGGTGAGAGCTTTACAAGTGTGGCAACATTACTTGTGGCCTAAGGAGTTTGTGATCCATACAGATCATGAATCCCTTAAACATCTCAAAGGGCAACAGAAGCTGAACAAGAGACACGCCAGGTGGGTGGAGTTCATTGAGACCTTTCCTTATGTCATTCACTACAAGAAAGGTAAGGAGAACGTAGTGGCTGATGCACTCTCCAGAAGGTATACTCTTTTATCTTCAATGGAAACTAAACTCTTAGGATTTGAACACATCAAATCTTGCTATGCTAATGATCCTGAGTTTAAAGATGTGTTTAGAGAATCTGAGAAACATGCTAGTGGAAAATTCTATCAAGTAAAAGGATTTCTTTTCTATGATAACCGCCTGTGTGTTCCTAGTGGTTCTTTGAGAGAATTGTATGTTAGGGAAGCTCACGCAGGAGGGCTGATGGGACACTTTGGGGTCGCCAAAACACTCTCCACCTTGCAGGAGCACTTCTACTGGCCGAGTATGAAGAAAGAAGTGGAGCGTGTGTGCTCAAGGTGTGTCGTGTGCAAGCAAGCCAAGTCTAAGGTCCAACCAACAGGTTTGTATACACCTCTCCCTATTCCTACTGCACCATGGATTGATATCTCTATGGACTTTGTCTTAGGATTGCCTAGAACTAGGAAAGGAAGAGATAGCATCTTTGTGGTTGTTGATAGATTTTCTAAGATGGCTCACTTCATACCTTGTCATAAAACTGATGATGCATCTTTGGTAGCTGATCTATTCTTTAGAGAAGTTGTTAGATTGCATGGTATGCCTAGGACTATAGTTTCTGATAGAGATACTAAGTTCCTTAGCTATTTCTGGAAAACTCTGTGGGGAAAGTTGGGAACTAAGCTATTGTTTTCAACTACTTGTCATCCCCAAACTGATGGTCAAACTGAATCAGTCAATAGGACATTGTCTACTCTTTTGCGTGCCATCATTAAGAGTAACATTAGGACATGGGAGGATTGTTTACCACATGTAGAGTTTGCATATAACAGAGCAGTGCATTCAGCTACTAAACTCTCTCCTTTTCAAGTTGTTTATGGGTTTTAACCCATTGTCTCCTCTTGATTTATTTGCTTTACCTTTAAAAGAACAAACTAACCTTGATGGCAAGCAAAAGGCCGAGTTTGTTTTGTCTTTGCATGAACAGGTCAGGAAGAACATTGAGGAGAGGACCAAGATGTATGAGAGGCAGAAGAACAAGGGGCGCAAGGAGCTAGTACTTGAACCGGTGATCTTGTGTGGATTCACATGAGAAAGAGAGGTTTCCTGTTGAGAGGAAATCAAAGTTGCTGCCAAGGAAAGATGGACCTTTCAAAGTGCTGAAGAGAATCAACAACAATGCCTACCAGATTGATCTTGAAGGAAAATACACAATCAGTTCTACTTTCAATGTTTCTGACTTGGATCCTTTTATTGCAGATGATTTGGATTTGAGGTCAAATCCTTTTAAAGGAGGAGGGGATGGTGTAGCCATGAGTAGAGACATTGGAGAGCTGAGTGAGTCTGATGAGGAGAGCCAGACTTGAGAGAGAAGAGCCAGACTTGAGCAGAGAAGAACCAGAGCCAGACTTGAGCAGAGAAGAACCAGACTTGAGCAGAGAAGAACCAAATGAGCTAGCCAGCTTGTGGAGTGGACCAGTAACCAGATCAAGACTGAGAGCACAAGAGGAGAGGCTCCAGGAGATAGCCAAAACCGTGGGCCTTGGTTCAAGGCAAGGAGATCAAGATAAACCAGCTTGTTGGTTTAATTTAATTACTTTGTAAGGGTTTTGGTTATTGGGCTTTCATTTAATTTAAACCAAAGACAATTAGGATTAGAATTAGAATTAAACCACCTTGGTTTAGCATTAGGGTTTTCGATTTTCACTTTAAGAACATGGGGGCTGCAGCCTTGTTTTCTCAACTTTCAATCTAAGAATTATTCAGTCAACTTTGTTGTCTTGTCTCTAGCTTTCTCTGTTCAGCTCTAGAACATTGATCTCACTTAAAGGAAGGAATTCCTGTGAATCCCATCTTAGACAATACAAGGTGATCTTGTGTCTTTGAGTAGCAAACCATCCTTGGCGCCAACCCATAGGCTCAGGGAGACGTCCACAGTTCAAAGGAGAGCTAGTAGCCTCTTAGAACATCCTCTATCCATCCACCTTCAAGTGATCCAGAGTTTAAGCCATACCCAGGCTGCACCAGATTCATCCTGGTTCGATTGGAACAACGAAGAAGTTGTCTTATTCCCAAACTGGAAAACTGGAATCAACTGATTTGAAAGTGGGATAACTTCATCTTCCCAGCTCCTATGAGATTTTTTTCAGCTTCCTGGCATTCTACACCACTTTATGTATCCATATCAAGCTTCTTACAAAGTGATTCATCCTGGTTCGATTGGAACGACGAAGAAGTTGTCTTATTCCCAAACTGGGAAACTAGAATCAACTGATTTGAAAGTGGGATAACTCCTTCTTGCCAACTCCTATGAGATTTATTCAACTTCATGGTCATTCTCCACCACTTTATGTATCCATATCAAGCTTCTTACAAAGTGATTAATCCTGGTTCGATTGGAACACCAAAGAAGTTGCCTTATTCCCAAACTGGGAAACTGGAATCAACTGATTTGAAAGTGGGATAACTCCTTCTTCCCAACTCCTATGAGATTTATTCAACTTCCTTGTCATTCTCCACCAGTTTATGTATCCAAATCAAGCTTCTTACAAAGTGATTCATCCTGGTTCGATTGGAACGACGAAGAAGTTGTCATATTCCCAAACTGGGAAACTGGAATCAACTGATTTGAAAGTGGGATATAACTCCTTCTTGCCAACTCCTATGAGATTTATTAAACTTCATGGTCATTCTTCACCACTTTATGTATCCATATCAAGATTCTTACAAAGTGATTCATCCTAGCTCGATTGGAACGACGAAGAAGTTGTCATATTCCCAAACTGGAAACTGGAATCAACTGATTTGAAAGTGGGATATAACTCCTTCTTGCCAACTCCTATGAGATTTATTAAACTTCATGGTCATTCTCCACCACTTTATGTATCCATATCAAGCTTCTTACAAAGTGATTCATCCTGGTTCGATTGGAACGACGAAGAAGTTGTCATATTCCCAAACTGGGAAACTGGAATCAACTGATTTGAAAGTGGGATAACTTCTTCTTCCCAACTCCTATGAGATTTATTCAACTTCCTGGTCATTCTCCACCACTTTATGTATCCATATCAAGCTTCTTACAAAGTGATTCATCCTAGTTCGATTGGAACGACGAAGAAATTGTCTTATTCCCAAACTGGGAAACTGGAATCAACTGATTTGAAAGTGGGATATAACTCCTTCTTGCCAACTCCTATGAGATTTATTCAACTTCATGGTCATTCTCCACCACTTTATGTATCCATATCAAGCTTCTCACAGAGTGATTCATCCTGGTTCGATAGGAACGACGAAGAAGTTGTCTTATTCCCAAACTGGGAAACTGGAATCAACTGATTTGAAAGTGGGATATTACTCCTTCTTGCCAACTCCTATGAGATTTATTCAACTTCCTGGTCATTCTCCACCACTTTATGTATCCATATCAAGCTTCTTAGAAAGTGATTCATCCTAGTTCGATTGGAACGACGAAGAAATTGTCTTTTTCCCAAACTGGGAAACTGGAATCAACTGATTTGAAAGCGGGATATAACTCCTTCTTGCCAACTCCTATGAGATTTTTTCAACTTCATGGTCATTCTCCACCACTTCCTGTATCCATATCAAGCTTCTTACAAAGTGATTCATCCTGGTTCGATAGGAACGACGAAGAAGTTGTCATATTCCCAAACTGGGAAACTGGAATCAACTGATTTGAAAGTGGGATATAACTCCTTCTTGCCAACTCCTATGAGATTTATTAAACTTCATGGTCATTCTCCACCACTTTATGTATCCATATCAAGCTTCTTACAAAGTGATTCATCCTAGTTCGATTGGAACGACGATGAAGTTGTCTTATTCCCAAACTGGGAATTTGGAATCAACTGATTTGAAAGTGGGATATAACTCCTTTCGGCCAACTCCTATGAGATTTATTAAACTTCATGGTCATTCTCCACCACTTTATGTATCCATATCAAGCTTCTTACAAAGTGATTCATCCTAGTTCGATTGGAACGACGAAGAAGTTGTCATATTCCCAAACTGGGAAACTGGAATCAACTGATTTGAAAGTGGGATAACTCCTTCTTCCCAACTCCTATGAGATTTATTCAACTTCCTGGTCATTCTCCACCACTTTATGTATCCATGTCAAGCTTCTTACAAAGTGATTCATCCTGGTTCGATTGGAACGACGAAGAAGTTGTCATATTCCCAAACTGGGAAACTGGAATCAACTGATTTGAAAGTGGGATAACTTCATCTTCCCAGCTCCTATGAG
The DNA here is from genome assembly GCF_000309985.2 of Brassica rapa. Lineage (NCBI taxonomy): Eukaryota > Viridiplantae > Streptophyta > Magnoliopsida > Brassicales > Brassicaceae > Brassica > Brassica rapa. The sequence continues at coordinate 8,592 of NW_022610099.1, forward strand.
ATTTTTTTCATCTTCCTGGTCATTCTACACCACTTTATGTATCCATATCAAGCTTCTTACAAAGTGATTCATCCTAGTTCGATTGGAACGACGAAGAAGTTGTCTTATTCCCAAATTGGGAAACTGGAATCAATTGATTTGAAAGTGGGATAACTCCTTCTTCCCTACTCCTATGAGATTTTTTCAACTTCCTGGTCACCACTTTATGTATTCATATCAAGTTTCTTACAAAGGGATTCATCCTGGTTCGATTGGAACGACGAAGAAGTTGTCATATTCCCAAACTGGGAAACTGGAATCAACTGATTTCAAAGTGGGATATAACTCCTTCTTGCCAACTCCTATGAGATTTATTAAACTTCATGGTCATTCTTCACCACTTTATGTATCCATATCAAGATTCTTACAAAGTGATTCATCCTAGCTCGATTGGAACGACGAAGAAGTTGTCATATTCCCAAACTGGAAAACTGGAATCAACTGATTTGAAAGTGGGATATAACTCCTTCTTCCCAACTCCTATGAGATTTATTCAAATTCCTGGTCATTCTCCACCACTTTATGTATCCATATCAAGCTTCTTACAAAGTGATTCATCCTGGTTCGATTGGAACGACGAAGAAGTTGCCTTATCCCAAACTGGGAAACTGGAATCAACTGATTTGAAAGTGGGATAACTTCTTCTTCCCAACTCCTATGAGATTTATTCAACTTCCTGGTCATTCTCCACCACTTTATGTATCCATATCAAGCTTCTTACAAAGTGATTCATCCTAGTTCGATTGGAACGACGAAGAAGTTGTCTTATTCCCAAACTGGAAAACTGGAATCAACTGATTTGAAAGTGGGATATAACTCCTTCTTGCCAACTCCTATGAGATTTATTCAACTTCATGGTCATTCTCCACCACTTTCTGTATCCATATCAAGCTTCTTACAGAGTGATTCATCCTGGTTCGATAGGAACGACGAAGAAGTTGTCTTATTCCCAAACTGGGAAACTGGAATCAACTGATTTGAAAGTGGGATATTACTCCTTCTTGCCAACTCCTATGAGATTTTTTCAACTTCCTGGTCATTCTCCACCACTTTATGTATCCATATCAAGCTTCTTACAAAGTGATTCATCCTGGTTCGATTGGAACGACGATGAAGTTGTCTTATTCCCAAACTGGGAATTTGGAATCAACTGATTTGAAAGTGGGATATAACTCCTTTCGGCCAACTCCTATGAGATTTATTAAACTTCATGGTCATTCTCCACCACTTTATGTATCCATATCAAGCTTCTTACAAAGTGATTCATCCTAGTTCGATTGGAACGACGAAGAAGTTGTCATATTCCCAAACTGGGAAACTGTAATCAACTGATTTGAAAGTGGGATAACTCCTTCTTCCCAACTCCTTTGAGATTTATTCAACTTCCTGGTCATTCTCCACCACTATATGTATCCATGTCAAGCTTCTTACAAAGTGATTCATCCTGGTTCGATTGGAACGACGAAGAAGTTGTCATATTCCCAAACTGGGAAACTGGAATCAACTGATTTGAAAGTGGGATAACTTCATCTTCCCAGCTCCTATGAGATTTTTTTCATCTTCCTGGTCATTCTACACCACTTTATGTATCCATATCAAGCTTCTTACAAAGTGATTCATCCTGGTTCGATTGGAACGACGAAGAAGTTGTCTTATTCCCAAACTGGGAAACTGGAATCAACTGATTTGAAAGTGGGATAACTCCTTCTTCCCTACTCCTATGAGATTTTTTCAACTTCCTGGTCATTCTCCACCACTTTATGTATTCATATCAAGCTTCTTACAAAGTGATTCATCCAGGTTCGATTGGAACGACGAAGAAGTTGTCTTATTCCCAAACTGGGAAACTAGAATCAACTGATTTGAAAGTGGGATAACTCCTTCTTCCCAACTCCTATGAGATTTATTCAACTTCCTTGTCATTCTCCACCAGTTTATGTATCCAAATCAACCTTCTTACAAAGTGATTCATCCTGGTTCGATTGGAACGACGAAGAAGTTGTCATATTCCCAAACTGGGAAACTGGAATCAACTGATTTCAAAGTGGGATATAACTCCTTCTTGCCAACTCCTATGAGATTTATTAAACTTCATGGTCATTCTTCACCACTTTATGTATCCATATCAAGATTCTTACAAAGTGATTCATCCTAGCTCGATTGGAACGACGAAGAAGTTGTCATATTCCCAAACTGGAAAACTGGAATCAACTGATTTGAAAGTGGGATATAACTCCTTCTTCCCAACTCCTATGAGATTTATTCAAATTCCTGGTCATTCTCCACCACTTTATGTATCCATATCAAGCTTCTTACAAAGTGATTCATCCTAGTTCGATTGGAACGACGAAGAAATTGTCTTATTCCCAAACTGGGAAACTGGAATCAACTGATTTGAAAGTGGGATATAACTCCTTCTTGCCAACTCCTATGAGATTTTTTCAACTTCATGGTCATTCTCCACCACTTTATGTATCCATATCAAGATTCTTACAAAGTGATTCATCCTGGTTCGATTGGAACGACGAAGAAGTTGTCTTATTCCCAAACTGGAAAACTGGAATCAACTGATTTGAAAGTGGGATAACTTCATCTTCCCAGCTCCTATGAGATTTTTTTCAGCTTCCTGGTCATTCTACACCACTTTATGTATCCATTTCAAGCTTCTTACAAAGTGATTCATCCTTGTTCGATTGGAACGACGAAGAAGTTGTCTTATTCCCAAACTGGGAAACTGGAATCAACTGATTTGAAAGTGGGATAACTCCTTCTTCCCTACTCCTATGAGATTTATTCAACTTCCTGGTCATTCTCCACCACTTTATGTATTCATATCAAGCTTCTTACAAAGTGATTCATCCTGGTTCGATTGGAACGACGAAGAAGTTGTCTTATTCCCAAACTGGGAAACTGGAATCAACTGATTTCAAAGTGGGATAACTTCATCTTCCCAGCTCCTATGAGATTTTTTTCAGCTTCCTGGCATTCTACACCACTTTATGTATCCATATCAAGCTTCTTACAAACTGATTCATCCTAGTTCGATTGGAACGACGAAGAAGTTGTCTTATTCCCAAACTGGGAAACTGGAATCAACTGATTTGAAAGTGGGATAACTACTTCTTCCCAACTCCTATGAGATTTATTCAACTTCCTGGTCATTCTCCACCAGTTTATGTATCCAAATCAAGCTTCTTACAAAGTGATTCATCCAGGTTCGATTGGAACGACGAAGAAGTTGTCTTATTCCCAAACTGGGAAACTAGAATCAACTGATTTGAAAGTGGGATAACTCCTATGAGATTTATTCAACTTCATGGTCATTCTCCACCACTTTATGTATCCATATCAAGCTTCTTACAAAGTGATTAATCCTGGTTCGATTGGAACACCAAAGAAGTTGCCTTATTCCCAAACTGGGAAACTGGAATCAACTGATTTGAAAGTGGGATAACTCCTTCTTCCCAACTCCTATGAGATTTATTCAACTTCCTGGTCATTCTCCACCAGTTTATGTATCCAAATCAAGCTTCTTACAAAGTGATTCATCCTGGTTCGATTGGAACGACGAAGAAGTTGTCTTATTCCCAAACTGGGAAACTGGAATCAACTGATTTGAAAGTGGGATAACTCCTTCTTCCCAACTCCTATGAGATTTATTCAACTTCCTGGTCATTCTCCACCACTTTATGTATCCATAATCAAGCTTCTTACAAAGTGATTCATCCTGGTTCGATTGGAACGACGAAGAAGTTGTCATATTCCCAAACTGGGAAACTGGAATCAACTGATTTGAAAGTGGGATAACTTCTTCTTCCCAGCTCCTATGAGATTTTTTTCATCTTCCTGGTCATTCTACACCACTTTATGTATCCATATCAAGCTTCTTACAAAGTGATTCATCCTAGTTCGATTGGAACGACGAAGAAGTTGTCTTATTCCCAAATTGGGAAACTGGAATCAATTGATTTGAAAGTGGGATAACTCCTTCTTCCCTACTCCTATGAGATTTTTTCAACTTCCTGGTCATTCTCCACCACTTTATGTATCCATATCAAGCTTCTTACAAAGTGATTCATCCTGGTTCGATTGGAACGACGAAGAAGTTGTCTTATTCCCAAACTGGGAAATTGGAATCAACTGATTTGAAAGTGGGATAACTCCTTCTTCCCAACTCCTATGAGATTTATTCAACTTCCTGGTCATTCTCTACCAGTTAATGTATCCATATCAAGCTTCTTACAAAGTGATTCATCCTAGTTCGATTGGAACGACGAAGAAGTTGTCTTTTTCCCAAACTGGGAAACCGGAATCAACTGATTTGAAAGTGGGATAACTCCTTTTTCCCAACTCCTATGAGATTTATTCAACTTCCTGGTCATTCTCCACCACTTGATGTATCCATATCAAGCATCTTACAAAGTGATTCATCCTGGTTCGATTGGAACGACGAAGAAGTTGTCTTATTCCCAAACTGGGAAACTGGAATCAACTGATTTGAAAGTGGGATAACTCCTTCTTCCAACTCCTATGAGATTTATTCAACTTCATGGTCATTCTCCACCACTTTATGTATCCATATCAAGCTTCTTACAAAGTGATTCATCCTGTTCGATTGGAACGACGAAGAAGTTGTCTTATTCCCAAACTGGGAAACTGGAATCAACTGATTTGAAAGTGGGATAACTCCTTCTTCCAACTCCTATGAGATTTATTAACTTCCTGGCATTCTACACCACTTTATGTATCCATATCAAGCTTCTTACAAAGTGATTCATCCTGGTTCGATTGGAACGACGAAGAAGTTGTCTTATTCCCAAACTGGGAAACTGGAATCAACTGATTTGAAAGTGGGATAACTACTTCTTCCCAACTCCTATGAGATTTATTCAACTTCCTGGTCATTCTCCACCACTTTATGTATCCATATCAAGCTTCTTACAAAGTGATTCATCCTGGTTCGATTGGAACGACGAAGAAGTTGTCTTATTCCCAAACTGGGAAACTAGAATCAACTGATTTGAAAGTGGGATAACTCCTTCTTGCCAACTCCTATGAGATTTATTCAACTTCATGGTCATTCTCCACCACTTTATGTATCCATATCAAGCTTCTTACAAAGTGATTCATCCTGGTTCGATTGGAACGACGAAGAAGTTGTCTTATTCCCAAACTGGGAAACTGGAATCACCTGATTTGAAAGTGGGATAACTCCTATGAGATTTATTCAACTTCCTGGTCATTCTCCACCAGTTTATGTATCCAAATCAAGCTTCTTACAAAGTGATTCATCCTGGTTCGATTGGAACGACGAAGAAGTTGTCTTATTCCCAAACTGGGAAACTGGAATCAACTGATTTGAAAGTGGGATAACTCCTTCTTCCCAACTCCTATGAGATTTATTCAACTTCCTGGTCATTCTCCACCACTTTATGTATTCATATCAAGCTTCTTACAAAGTGATTCATCCTGGTTCGATTGGAACGACGAAGAAGTTGTCTTATTCCCAAACTGGGAAACTGGAATCAACTGATTTGAAAGTGGGATATAACTCCTTCTTGCCAACTCCTATGAGATTTATTAAACTTCATGGTCATTCTCCACCACTTTATGTATCCATATCAAGCTTCTTACAAAGTGATTCATCCTGGTTCGATTGGAACGACGAAGAAGTTGTCTTATTCCCAAACTGGGAAACTGGAATCAACTGATTTGAAAGTGGGATAACTCCTTCTTCCAACTCCTATGAGATTTATTCAACTTCCTGGTCATTCTCCACCACTTTATGTATCCATATCAAGCTTCTTACAAAGTGATTCATCCTGGTTCGATTGGAACGACGAAGAAGTTGTCTTATTCCCAAACTGGGAAACTGGAATCAACTGATTTGAAAGTGGGATAAACTCCTTCTTCCAACTCCTATGAGATTTATTCAACTTCCTGGTCATTCTCCACCACTTTATGTATCCATATCAAGCTTCTTACAAAGTGATTCATCCTGGTTCGATTGGAACGACGAAGAAGTTGTCTTATTCCCAAACTGGGAAACTGGAATCAACTGATTTGAAAGTGGGATAACTCCTTCTTCCCAACTCCTATGAGATTTATTCAACTTCATGGTCATTCTCCACCACTTTATGTATCCATATCAAGCTTCTTACAAAGTGATTCATCCTGGTTCGATTGGAACGACGAAGAAGTTGTCTTATTCCCAAACTGGGAAACTGGAATCAACTGATTTGAAAGTGGGATAACTCCTTCTTCCCAACTCCTATGAGATTTTTTCAACTTCCTGGTCATTTTCACCACTTTAGGTATCCATATCAAGCTTCTTACAAAGAGATTCATCCTAGTTCGATTGGAACGACGAAGAAGTTGTCTTATTCCCAAACTGGGAAACTGGAATCAACTGATTTGAAAGTGGGATAACTTCTTCTTCCCAACTCCTATGAGATTTATTCAACTTCCTGGTCATTCTCCACCACTTTATGTATCCATATCAAGCTTCTTACAAAGTAATTCATCCTGGTTCGATTGGAACGACGAAGAAGTTGTCTTTTTCCCAAACTGGGAAACCGGAATCAACTGATTTGAAAGTGGGATATAACTCCTTCTTCCAACTCCTATGAGATTTATTCAACTTCCTGGTCATTCTCCACCACTTTATGTATCCATATCAAGCTTCTTACAAAGTGATTCATCCTGGTTCGATTGGAACGACGAAGAAGTTGTCTTATTCCCAAACTGGGAAACTGGAATCAACTGATTTGAAAGTGGGATAACTCCTTCTTCCCAACTCCTATGAGATTTATTCAACTTCCTGGTCATTCTCCACCACTTTATGTATCCATATCAAGCTTCTTACAAAGTGATTCATCCTGGTTCGATTGGAACGACGAAGAAGTTGTCTTATTCCCAAACTGGGAAACTGGAATCAACTGATTTGAAAGTGGGATAACTCCTTCTTCCCAACTCCTATGAGATTTATTCAACTTCCTGGTCATTCTCCACCACTTTATGTATCCATATCAAGCTTCTTACAAAGTGATTCATCCTGGTTCGATTGGAACGACGAAGAAGTTGTCTTATTCCCAAACTGGGAAACTGGAATCAACTGATTTGAAAGTGGGATAACTTCTTCTTCCCAACTCCTATGAGATTTATTCAACTTCCTGGTCATTCTCCACCACTTTATGTATCCATATCAAGCTTCTTACAAAGTGATTCATCCTGGTTCGATTGGAACGACGAAGAAGTTGTCTTATTCCCAAACTGGGAAACTGGAATCAACTGATTTGAAAGTGGGATAACTCCTTCTTCCCAACTCCTATGAGATTTATTCAACTTCCTGGTCATTCTCCACCACTTTATGTATCCATATCAAGCTTCTTACAAAGTGATTCATCCTGGTTCGATTGGAACGACGAAGAAGTTGTCTTATTCCCAAACTGGGAAACTGGAATCAACTGATTTGAAAGTGGGATATAACTCCTTCTTGCCAACTCCTATGAGATTTTTTCAACTTCATGGTCATTCTCCACCACTTTCTGTATCCATATCAAGCTTCTTACAAAGTGATTCATCCTGGTTCGATAGGAACGACGAAGAAGTTGTCTTATTCCCAAACTGGGAAACTGGAATCAACTGATTTGAAAGTGGGATATAACTCCTTCTTGCCAACTCCTATGAGATTTATTAAACTTCATGGTCATTCTCCACCACTTTATGTATCCATATCAAGCTTCTTACAAAGTGATTCATCCTGGTTCGATTGGAACGACGAAGAAGTTGTCTTATTCCCAAACTGGGAAACTGGAATCAACTGATTTGAAAGTGGGATAACTCCTTCTTCCCAACTCCTATGAGATTTATTCAACTTCCTGGTCATTCTCCACCACTTTATGTATCCATATCAAGCTTCTTACAAAGTGATTCATCCTGGTTCGATTGGAACGACGAAGAAGTTGTCTTATTCCCAAACTGGGAAACTGGAATCAACTGATTTGAAAGTGGGATAACTTCTTCTTCCCTACTCCTATGAGATTTATTCAACTTCCTGGTCATTCTCCACCAGTTTATGTATCCAAATCAAGCTTCTTACAAAGTGATTCATCCTGGTTCGATTGGAACGACGAAGAAGTTGTCTTATTCCCAAACTGGTAAACTAGAATCAACTGATTTGAAAGTGGGATATAACTCCTTCTTTCCAACTCCTATGAGATTTATTAAACTTCCTGGTCATTCTCCACCACTTTATGTATCCATATCAAGCTTCTTACAAAGTGATTCATCCTGGTTCGATTGGAACCACGAAGAAGTTGTCATATTCCCAAACTGGGAAACTGGAATCAACTGATTTGAAAGTGGGATAACTTCTTCTTCCCTACTCCTATGAGATTTATTCAACTTCCTGGTCATTCTCCACCAGTTTATGTATCCAAATCAAGCTTCTTACAAAGTGATTCATCCTGGTTCGATTGGAACGACGAAGAAGTTGTCTTATTCCCAAACTGGGAAACTGGAATCAACTGATTTGAAAGTGGGATAACTCCTTCTTCCCAACTCCTATGAGATTTATTCAACTTCCTGGTCATTCTCCACCACTTTATGTATTCATATCAAGCTTCTTACAAAGTGATTCATCCTGGTTCGATTGGAACGACGAAGAAGTTGTCTTATTCCCAAACTGGGAAACTGGAATCAACTGATTTGAAAGTGGGATAACTCCTTCTTCCCAACTCCTATGAGATTTATTCAACTTCCTGGTCATTCTCCACCACTTTATGTATCCATATCAAGCTTCTTACAAAGTGATTCATCCTGGTTCGATTGGAACGACGAAGAAGTTGTCTTATTCCCAAACTGGGAAACTGGAATCAACTGATTTGAAAGTGGGATAACTTCTTCTTCCCAACTCCTATGAGATTTATTCAACTTCCTGGTCATTCTCCACCACTTTATGTATCCATATCAAGCTTCTTACAAAGTGATTCATCCTGGTTCGATTGGAACGACGAAGAAGTTGTCTTATTCCCAAACTGGAAAACTGGAATCAGCTGATTTGAAAGTGGGATAACTTCTTCTTCCCAGCTGCTATGAGATTTATTCAACTTCCTGGTAATACTCCACCACTTTATGTATCCATATCATGCTTCTTACAAAGTGATTCATCCTAGTTTGATTGGAACGACGAAGAAGTTGTCTTATTCCAAAACTGGGAGACTGGAATCAACTGATTTGAAAGTGGGATAACTCCTTCTTGCCAACTCCTATGAGATTTATTCAACTTCATGGTCATTCTCCACCACTTTATGTATCCATATCAAGCTTTTTACAAAGTGATTCATCCTAGTTCGATTGGAACGACGAAGAAATTGTCTTATTCCCAAACTGGGAAACTGGAATCAACTGATTTGAAAGTGGGATAACTCCTTCTTGCCAACTCCTATGAGATTTATTCAACTTCCTGGTCATTCTCCACCACTTTATGTATCCATATCAAGCTTCTTACAAAGTGATTCATCCTGGTTCGATTGGAACGACGAAGAAGTTGTCTTATTCCCAAACTGGGAAACTGGAATCAACTGATTTGAAAGTGGGATAAACTCCTTCTTCCCAACTCCTATGAGATTTATTCAACTTCCTGGTCATTCTCCACCACTTTATGTATCCATATCAAGCTTCTTACAAAGTGATTCATCCTGGTTCGATTGGAACGACGAAGAAGTTGTCTTATTCCCAAACTGGGAAACTGGAATCAACTGATTTGAAAGTGGGATAACTCCTTCTTCCAACTCCTATGAGATTTATTCAACTTCCTGGTCATTCTCCACCACTTTATGTATCCATATCAAGCTTCTTACAAAGTGATTCATCCTGGTTCGATTGGAACGACGAAGAAGTTGTCTTATTCCCAAACTGGGAAACTGGAATCAACTGATTTGAAAGTGGGATAAACTCCTTCTTGCCAACTCCTATGAGATTTATTCAACTTCCTGGTCATTCTCCACCACTTTATGTATCCATATCAAGCTTCTTACAAAGTGATTCATCCTGGTTCGATTGGAACGACGAAGAAGTTGTCTTATTCCCAAACTGGGAAACTGGAATCAACTGATTTGAAAGTGGGATAACTCCTTCTTCCCAACTCCTATGAGATTTATTCAACTTCCTGGTCATTCTCCACCACTTTATGTATCCATATCAAGCTTCTTACAAAGTGATTCATCCTGGTTCGATTGGAACGACGAAGAAGTTGTCTTATTCCCAAACTGGGAAACTGGAATCAACTGATTTGAAAGTGGGATAACTTCTTCTTCCCAACTCCTATGAGATTTATTCAACTTCCTGGTCATTCTCCACCACTTTATGTATCCATATCAAGCTTCTTACAAAGTGATTCATCCTGGTTCGATTGGAACGACGAAGAAGTTGTCTTATTCCCAAACTGGGAAACTGGAATCAACTGATTTGAAAGTGGGATAACTCCTTCTTCCCAACTCCTATGAGATTTATTCAACTTCCTGGTCATTCTCCACCACTTTATGTATCCATATCAAGCTTCTTACAAAGTGATTCATCCTGGTTCGATTGGAACGACGAAGAAGTTGTCTTATTCCCAAACTGGGAAACTGGAATCAACTGATTTGAAAGTGGGATAACTCCTTCTTCCCAACTCCTATGAGATTTATTCAACTTCCTGGTCATTCTCCACCACTTTATGTATCCATATCAAGCTTCTTACAAAGTGATTCATCCTGGTTCGATTGGAACGACGAAGAAGTTGTCTTATTCCCAAACTGGGAAACTGGAATCAACTGATTTGAAAGTGGGATATAACTCCTTCTTGCCAACTCCTATGAGATTTATTCAACTTCCTGGTCATTCTCCACCACTTTATGTATCCATATCAAGCTTCTTACAAAGTGATTCATCCTGGTTCGATTGGAACGACGAAGAAGTTGTCTTATTCCCAAACTGGGAAACTGGAATCAACTGATTTGAAAGTGGGATAACTTCTTCTTCCCAACTCCTATGAGATTTATTCAACTTCCTGGTCATTCTCCACCACTTTATGTATCCATATCAAGCTTCTTACAAAGTGATTCATCCTGGTTCGATTGGAACGACGAAGAAGTTGTCTTATTCCCAAACTGGGAAACTGGAATCAACTGATTTGAAAGTGGGATAACTTCTTCTTCCCAACTCCTATGAGATTTATTCAACTTCCTGGTCATTCTCCACCACTTTATGTATCCATATCAAGCTTCTTACAAAGTGATTCATCCTGGTTCGATTGGAACGACGAAGAAGTTGTCTTATTCCCAAACTGGGAAACTGGAATCAACTGATTTGAAAGTGGGATAAACTCCTTCTTCTTCCAACTCCTATGAGATTTATTCAACTTCCTGGTCATTCTCCACCACTTTATGTATCCATATCAAGCTTCTTACAAAGTGATTCATCCTGGTTCGATTGGAACGACGAAGAAGTTGTCTTATTCCCAAACTGGGAAACTGGAATCAACTGATTTGAAAGTGGGATAAACTCCTTCTTCCCAACTCCTATGAGATTTATTCAACTTCCTGGTCATTCTCCACCACTTTATGTATCCATATCAAGCTTCTTACAAAGTGATTCATCCTGGTTCGATTGGAACGACGAAGAAGTTGTCTTATTCCCAAACTGGGAAACTGGAATCAACTGATTTGAAAGTGGGATAACTCCTTCTTCCCAACTCCTATGAGATTTATTCAACTTCCTGGTCATTCTCCACCACTTTATGTATCCATATCAAGCTTCTTACAAAGTGATTCATCCTGGTTCGATTGGAACGACGAAGAAGTTGTCTTATTCCCAAACTGGGAAACTGGAATCAACTGATTTGAAAGTGGGATAACTCCTTCTTCCCAACTCCTATGAGATTTATTCAACTTCCTGGTCATTCTCCACCACTTTATGTATCCATATCAAGCTTCTTACAAAGTGATTCATCCTGGTTCGATTGGAACGACGAAGAAGTTGTCTTATTCCCAAACTGGGAAACTGGAATCAACTGATTTGAAAGTGGGATAACTCCTTCTTCCCAACTCCTATGAGATTTATTCAACTTCCTGGTCATTCTCCACCACTTTATGTATCCATATCAAGCTTCTTACAAAGTGATTCATCCTGGTTCGATTGGAACGACGAAGAAGTTGTCTTATTCCCAAACTGGGAAACTGGAATCAACTGATTTGAAAGTGGGATAACTCCTTCTTCCCAACTCCTATGAGATTTATTCAACTTCCTGGTCATTCTCCACCACTTTATGTATCCATATCAAGCTTCTTACAAAGTGATTCATCCTGGTTCGATTGGAACCACGAAGAAGTTGTCTTATTCCCAAACTGGGAAACTGGAATCAACTGATTTGAAAGTGGGATAACTCCTTCTTCCAAACTCCTATGAGATTTATTCAACTTCCTGGTCATTCTCCACCACTTTATGTATCCATATCAAGCTTCTTACAAAGTGATTCATCCTGGTTCGATTGGAACAACGAAGAAGTTGCCTTATTCCCAAACTGGGAAACTGGAATCAACTGATTTGAAAGTGGGATATAACTCCTTCTTCCAACTCCTATGAGATTTTTTCAACTTCCTGGTCATTCTCCACCACTTTATGTATCCATATCAAGCTTCTTACAAAGTGATTCATCCTGGTTCGATTGGAACGACGAAGACGTTGTCTTATTCCCAAACTGGGAAACTGGAATCAACTGATTTGAAAGTGGGATAAACTCCTTCTTCCCAACTCCTATGAGATTTATTCAACTTCCTGGTCATTCTCCACCACTTTATGTATCCATATCAAGCTTCTTACAAAGTGATTCATCCTGGTTCGATTGGAACGACGAAGAAGTTGTCTTATTCCCAAACTGGGAAACTGGAATCAACTGATTTGAAAGTGGGATAAACTCCTTCTTCCCAACTCCTATGAGATTTATTCAACTTCCTGGTCATTCTCCACCACTTTATGTATCCATATCAAGCTTCTTACAAAGTGATTCATCCTGGTTCGATTGGAACGACGAAGAAGTTGTCTTATTCCCAAACTGGGAAACTGGAATCAACTGATTTGAAAGTGGGATAACTTCTTCTTCCCAACTCCTATGAGATTTATTCAACTTCCTGGTCATTCTCCACCACTTTATGTATCCATATCAAGCTTCTTACAAAGTGATTCATCCTGGTTCGATTGGAACGACGAAGAAGTTGTCTTATTCCCAAACTGGGAAACTGGAATCAACTGATTTGAAAGTGGGATAACTCCTTCTTCCCAACTCCTATGAGATTTATTCAACTTCCTGGTCATTCTCCACCACTTTATGTATCCATATCAAGCTTCTTACAAAGTGATTCATCCTGGTTCGATTGGAACGACGAAGAAGTTGTCTTATTCCCAAACTGGGAAACTGGAATCAACTGATTTGAAAGTGGGATAACTCCTTCTTCCAACTCCTATGAGATTTATTCAACTTCCTGGTCATTCTCCACCACTTTATGTATCCATATCAAGCTTCTTACAAAGTGATTCATCCTGGTTCGATTGGAACGACGAAGAAGTTGTCTTATTCCCAAACTGGGAAACTGGAATCAACTGATTTGAAAGTGGGATAACTCTTCTTCTTCCAACTCCTATGAGATTTATTCAACTTCCTGGTCATTCTCCACCACTTTATGTATCCATATCAAGCTTCTTACAAAGTGATTCATCCTGGTTCGATTGGAACGACGAAGAAGTTGTCTTATTCCCAAACTGGGAAACTGGAATCAACTGATTTGAAAGTGGGATAACTCCTTCTTCCCAACTCCTATGAGATTTATTCAACTTCCTGGTCATTCTCCACCACTTTATGTATCCATATCAAGCTTCTTACAAAGTGATTCATCCTGGTTCGATTGGAACGACGAAGAAGTTGTCTTATTCCCAAACTGGGAAACTGGAATCAACTGATTTGAAAGTGGGATAACTCCTTCTTCCCAACTCCTATGAGATTTATTCAACTTCCTGGTCATTCTCCACCACTTTATGTATCCATATCAAGCTTATTACAAAGTGGTTCATCCTAGTTCGATTGGAACGACGAAGAAGTTGTCTTATTCCCAAACTGAGAATCTGGAATCAACTGATTTGAAAGTGGGATATAACTCTTCTTCCAACTCCTATGAGATTTATTCAACTTCCTGGTCATTCTCCACCATTTTATGTATCCAAATCAAGCTTCTTACAAAGTGATTCATCCTGGTTCGATTGGAACGACGAAGAAGTTGTCTTATTCCCAAACTGGGAAACTGGAATCAACTGATTTGAAAGTGGGATAACTCCTTCTTGCCAACTCCTATGAGATTTATTCAACTTCCTGGTCATTCTCCACCACTTTATGTATCCATATCAAGCTTCTTACAAAGTGATTCATCCTGGTTCGATTGGAACGACGAAGAAGTTGTCTTATTCCCAAACTGGGAAACTGGAATCAACTGATTTGAAAGTGGGATAACTCCTTCTTCCCAACTCCTATGAGATTTATTCAACTTCCTGGTCATTCTCCACCACTTTATGTATCCATATCAAGCTTCTTACAAAGTGATTCATCCTGGTTCGATTGGAACGACGAAGAAGTTGTCTTATTCCCAAACTGGGAAACTGGAATCAACTGATTTGAAAGTGGGATAACTCCTTCTTCCCAACTCCTATGAGATTTATTCAACTTCCTGGTCATTCTCCACCACTTTATGTATCCATATCAAGCTTCTTACAAAGTGATTCATCCTGGTTCGATTGGAACGACGAAGAAGTTGTCTTATTCCCAAACTGGGAAACTGGAATCAACTGATTTGAAAGTGGGATATAACTCCTTCTTGCCAACTCCTATGAGATTTATTCAACTTCCTGGTCATTCTCCACCACTTTATGTATCCATATCAAGCTTCTTACAAAGTGATTCATCCTGGTTCGATTGGAACGACGAAGAAGTTGTCTTATTCCCAAACTGGGAAACTGGAATCAACTGATTTGAAAGTGGGATAACTCCTTCTTCCAACTCCTATGAGATTTATTCAACTTCCTGGTCATTCTCCACCACTTTATGTATCCATATCAAGCTTCTTACAAAGTGATTCATCCTGGTTCGATTGGAACGACGAAGAAGTTGTCTTATTCCCAAACTGGGAAACTGGAATCAACTGATTTGAAAGTGGGATAACTCTTCTTCCCAACTCCTATGAGATTTATTCAACTTCCTGGTCATTCTCCACCACTTTATGTATCCATATCAAGCTTCTTACAAAGTGATTCATCCTGGTTCGATTGGAACGACGAAGAAGTTGTCTTATTCCCAAACTGGGAAACTGGAATCAACTGATTTGAAAGTGGGATAACTCCTTCTTCCCAACTCCTATGAGATTTATTCAACTTCCTGGTCATTCTCCACCACTTTATGTATCCATATCAAGCTTCTTACAAAGTGATTCATCCTGGTTCGATTGGAACGACGAAGAAGTTGTCTTATTCCCAAACTGGGAAACTGGAATCAACTGATTTGAAAGTGGGATAACTCCTTCTTCCCAACTCCTATGAGATTTATTCAACTTCCTGGTCATTCTCCACCACTTTATGTATCCATATCAAGCTTCTTACAAAGTGATTCATCCTGGTTCGATTGGAACGACGAAGAAGTTGTCTTATTCCCAAACTGGGAAACTGGAATCAACTGATTTGAAAGTGGGATAACTCCTTCTTCCCAACTCCTATGAGATTTATTCAACTTCCTGGTCATTCTCCACCACTTTATGTATCCATATCAAGCTTCTTACAAAGTGATTCATCCTGGTTCGATTGGAACGACGAAGAAGTTGTCTTATTCCCAAACTGGGAAACTGGAATCAACTGATTTGAAAGTGGGATAACTCCTTCTTCCCAACTCCTATGAGATTTATTCAACTTCCTGGTCATTCTCCACCACTTTATGTATCCATATCAAGCTTCTTACAAAGTGATTCATCCTGGTTCGATTGGAACGACGAAGAAGTTGTCTTATTCCCAAACTGGGAAACTGGAATCAACTGATTTGAAAGTGGGATAACTCCTTCTTCCCAACTCCTATGAGATTTATTCAACTTCCTGGTCATTCTCCACCACTTTATGTATCCATATCAAGCTTCTTACAAAGTGATTCATCCTGGTTCGATTGGAACGACGAAGAAGTTGTCTTATTCCCAAACTGGGAAACTGGAATCAACTGATTTGAAAGTGGGATAACTCCTTCTTCCCAACTCCTATGAGATTTATTCAACTTCCTGGTCATTCTCCACCACTTTATGTATCCATATCAAGCTTCTTACAAAGTGATTCATCCTGGTTCGATTGGAACGACGAAGAAGTTGTCTTATTCCCAAACTGGGAAACTGGAATCAACTGATTTGAAAGTGGGATAACTCCTTCTTCCCAACTCCTATGAGATTTATTCAACTTCCTGGTCATTCTCCACCACTTTATGTATCCATATCAAGCTTCTTACAAAGTGATTCATCCTGGTTCGATTGGAACGACGAAGAAGTTGTCTTATTCCCAAACTGGGAAACTGGAATCAACTGATTTGAAAGTGGGATAAACTCCTTCTTCCCAACTCCTATGAGATTTATTCAACTTCCTGGTCATTCTCCACCACTTTATGTATCCATATCAAGCTTCTTACAAAGTGATTCATCCTGGTTCGATTGGAACGACGAAGAAGTTGTCTTATTCCCAAACTGGGAAACTGGAATCAACTGATTTGAAAGTGGGATAACTCTTCTTCCCAACTCCTATGAGATTTATTCAACTTCCTGGTCATTCTCCACCACTTTATGTATCCATATCAAGCTTCTTACAAAGTGATTCATCCTGGTTCGATTGGAACGACGAAGAAGTTGTCTTATTCCCAAACTGGGAAACTGGAATCAACTGATTTGAAAGTGGGATAACTCTTCTTCCCAACTCCTATGAGATTTATTCAACTTCCTGGTCATTCTCCACCACTTTATGTATCCATATCAAGCTTCTTACAAAGTGATTCATCCTGGTTCGATTGGAACGACGAAGAAGTTGTCTTATTCCTAAACTGGGAAACTGGAATCAACTGATTTGAAAGTGGGATAACTCCTTCTTGCCAACTCCTATGAGATTTATTCAACTTCCTGGTCATTCTCCACCACTTTATGTATCCATATCAAGCTTCTTACAAAGTGATTCATCCTAGTTCGATTGGAACGAGGAAGAAGTTGTCTTATTCCCAAACTGGGAAACTGGAATCAACTGATTTGAAAGTGGGATAACTCCTTCTTCCCAACTCCTATGAGATTTATTCAACTTCCTGGTCATTCTCCACCACTTTATGTATCCATATCAAGCTTCTTACAAAGTGATTCATCCTGGTTCGATTGGAACGACGAAGAAGTTGTCTTATTCCCAAACTGGGAAACTGGAATCAACTGATTTGAAAGTGGGATAACTCCTTCTTCCCAACTCCTATGAGATTTATTCAACTTCCTGGTCATTCTCCACCACTTTATGTATCCATATCAAGCTTCTTACAAAGTGATTCATCCTGGTTCGATTGGAACGACGAAGAAGTTGTCTTATTCCCAAACTGGGAAACTGGAATCAACTGATTTGAAAGTGGGATAACTCCTTCTTCCCAACTCCTATGAGATTTATTCAACTTCCTGGTCATTCTCCACCACTTTATGTATCCATATCAAGCTTCTTACAAAGTGATTCATCCTGGTTCGATTGGAACGACGAAGAAGTTGTCTTATTCCCAAACTGGGAAACTGGAATCAACTGATTTGAAAGTGGGATAACTCCTTCTTCCCAACTCCTATGAGATTTATTCAACTTCCTGGTCATTCTCCACCACTTTATGTATCCATATCAAGCTTCTTACAAAGTGATTCATCCTGGTTCGATTGGAACGACGAAGAAGTTGTCTTATTCCCAAACTGGGAAACTGGAATCAACTGATTTGAAAGTGGGATAACTCCTTCTCCAACTCCTATGAGATTTATTCAACTTCCTGGTCATTCTCCACCACTTTATGTATCCATATCAAGCTTCTTACAAAGTGATTCATCCTGGTTCGATTGGAACGACGAAGAAGTTGTCTTATTCCCAAACTGGGAAACTGGAATCAACTGATTTGAAAGTGGGATAACTTCTTCTTCCCAACTCCTATGAGATTTATTCAACTTCCTGGTCATTCTCCACCACTTTATGTATCCATATCAAGCTTCTTACAAAGTGATTCATCCTGGTTCGATTGGAACGACGAAGAAGTTGTCTTATTCCCAAACTGGGAAACTGGAATCAACTGATTTGAAAGTGGGATAACTCCTTCTTCCCAACTCCTATGAGATTTATTCAACTTCCTGGTCATTCTCCACCACTTTATGTATCCATATCAAGCTTCTTACAAAGTGATTCATCCTGGTTCGATTGGAACGACGAAGAAGTTGTCTTATTCCCAAACTGGGAAACTGGAATCAACTGATTTGAAAGTGGGATAACTCCTTCTTCCCAACTCCTATGAGATTTATTCAACTTCCTGGTCATTCTCCACCACTTTATGTATCCATATCAAGCTTCTTACAAAGTGATTCATCCTGGTTCGATTGGAACGACGAAGAAGTTGTCTTATTCCCAAACTGGGAAACTGGAATCAACTGATTTGAAAGTGGGATAACTCCTTCTTCCCAACTCCTATGAGATTTATTCAACTTCCTGGTCATTCTCCACCACTTTATGTATCCATATCAAGCTTCTTACAAAGTGATTCATCCTGGTTCGATTGGAACGACGAAGAAGTTGTCTTATTCCCAAACTGGGAAACTGGAATCAACTGATTTGAAAGTGGGATAACTCCTTCTTCCCAACTCCTATGAGATTTATTCAACTTCCTGGTCATTCTCCACCACTTTATGTATCCATATCAAGCTTCTTACAAAGTGATTCATCCTGGTTCGATTGGAACGACGAAGAAGTTGTCTTATTCCCAAACTGGGAAACTGGAATCAACTGATTTGAAAGTGGGATAACTCCTTCTTCCAACTCCTATGAGATTTATTCAACTTCCTGGTCATTCTCCACCACTTTATGTATCCATATCAAGCTTCTTACAAAGTGATTCATCCTGGTTCGATTGGAACGACGAAGAAGTTGTCTTATTCCCAAACTGGGAAACTGGAATCAACTGATTTGAAAGTGGGATAAACTCCTTCTTCCCAACTCCTATGAGATTTATTCAACTTCCTGGTCATTCTCCACCACTTTATGTATCCATATCAAGCTTCTTACAAAGTGATTCATCCTGGTTCGATTGGAACGACGAAGAAGTTGTCTTATTCCCAAACTGGGAAACTGGAATCAACTGATTTGAAAGTGGGATAACTCCTTCTTCCCAACTCCTATGAGATTTATTCAACTTCCTGGTCATTCTCCACCACTTTATGTATCCATATCAAGCTTCTTACAAAGTGATTCATCCTGGTTCGATTGGAACGACGAAGAAGTTGTCTTATTCCCAAACTGGGAAACTGGAATCAACTG
This sequence comes from Brassica rapa, assembly GCF_000309985.2. Taxonomy (NCBI): domain Eukaryota; kingdom Viridiplantae; phylum Streptophyta; class Magnoliopsida; order Brassicales; family Brassicaceae; genus Brassica; species Brassica rapa. The sequence goes on from NW_022610099.1 coordinate 28,257, forward strand.
ATTTGAAAGTGGGATAACTCCTTCTTCCCAACTCCTATGAGATTTTTTCAACTTCATGGTCATTCTCCACCAGTTTATGTATCCATATCAAGCTTCTTACAAAGTGATTCATCCTGGTTCGAATGGAACGACGAAGAAGTTGTCTTATTCCCAAACTGGGAAACTAGAATCAACTGATTTGAAAGTGAGATATAACTCCTTCTTGCCAACTCCTATGAGATTTATTAAACTTCATGGTCATGCTTCACCACTATATGTATCCATATCAAGATTCTTACAAAGTGATTCATCCTAGTTCGATTGGAACGACGAAGAAGTTGTCTTATTCCCAAACTGGGAAACTGGAATCCGCTGATTTGAAAGTGGGATAACTATTCTTCCCAACTCCTATGAGATTTATTCAACTTCCTGGTCATTCTCCACCACTTTATGTATCCATATCAAGCTTCTTACAAAGTGATTCATCCTGGTTCGATTGGAACCACGAAGAAGTTGTCATATTCCCAAACTGGGAAACTGGAATCAACTGATTTGAAAGTGGGATAACTTCTTCTTCCCAACTCCTATGAGATTTATTCAACTTCCTGGTCATTCTCCACCACTTTATGTATCCATATCCAGCTTCTTACAATGTGATTCATCCTAGTTCGATTGGAACGACGAAGAAGTTGTCTTATTCCCAAATTGGGAAACTAGAATCAACTGATTTGAAAGTGGGATAAACTCCTTCTTCCAACTCCTATGAGATTTATTCAACTTCCTGGTCATTCTCCACCACTTTATGTATCCATATCAAGCTTCTTACAAAGTGATTCATCCTGGTTCGATTGGAACGACGAAGAAGTTGTCTTATTCCCAAACTGGGAAACTGGAATCAACTGATTTGAAAGTGGGATAACTCCTTCTTCCCAACTCCTATGAGATTTATTCAACTTCCTGGTCATTCTCCACCACTTTATGTATCCATATCAAGCTTCTTACAAAGTGATTCATCCTGGTTCGATTGGAACGACGAAGAAGTTGTCTTATTCCCAAACTGGGAAACTGGAATCAACTGATTTGAAAGTGGGATAACTCCTATGAGATTTATTCAACTTCCTGGTCATTCTCCACCAGTTTATGTATCCAAATCAAGCTTCTTACAAAGTGATTCATCCTGGTTCGATTGGAACGACGAAGAAGTTGTCTTATTCCCAAACTGGGAAACTGGAATCAACTGATTTGAAAGTGGGATATACTCCTTCTTCCAACTCCTATGAGATTTTTTCAACTTCATGGTCATTCTCCACCACTTTATGTATCCATATCAAGCTTCTTACAAAGTGATTCATCCTGGTTCGATTGGAACGACGAAGAAGTTGTCTTATTCCCAAACTGGAAAACTGGAATCAACTGATTTGAAAGTGGGATAACTTCATCTTCCATACTCCTGTGAGATTTATTCAACTTCCTGGTCATTCTCCACCACTTTATGTATTCATATCAAGCTTCTTACAAAGTGATTCATCCTGGTTCGATTGGAACGACGAAGAAGTTGTCTTATTCCCAAACTGGGAAACTGGAATCAACTGATTTCAAAGTGGGATAACTCCTTCTTCCCAACTCCTATGAGATTTATTCAACTTCCTGGTCATTCTCCACCACTTTATGTATCCATATCAAGCTTCTTACAAAGTGATTCATCCTGGTTCGATTGGAACGACGAAGAAGTTGTCTTATTCCCAAACTGGGAAACTGGAATCAACTGATTTGAAAGTGGGATAACTCTTCTTCCCAACTCCTATGAGATTTATTCAACTTCCTGGTCATTCTCCACCACTTTAATCAAGCTTCTTACAAAGTGATTCATCCTGGTTCGATTGGAACGACGAAGAAGTTGTCTTATTCCCAAACTGGGAAACTGGAATCAACTGATTTGAAAGTGGGATAACTCCTTCTTCCCAACTCCTATGAGATTTATTCAACTTCCTGGTCATTCTCCACCACTTTATGTATCCATATCAAGCTTCTTACAAAGTGATTCATCCTGGTTCGATTGGAACGACGAAGAAGTTGTCTTATTCCCAAACTGGGAAACTGGAATCAACTGATTTGAAAGTGGGATATAACTCCTTCTTGCCAACTCCTATGAGATTTATTAAACTTCATGGTCATTCTCCACCACTTTATGTATCCATATCAAGCTTCTTACAAAGTGATTCATCCTGGTTCGATTGGAACGACGAAGAAGTTGTCTTATTCCCAAACTGGGAAACTGGAATCAACTGATTTGAAAGTGGGATAACTCCTTCTCCCAACTCCTATGAGATTTATTCAACTTCCTGGTCATTCTCCACCACTTTATGTATTCATATCAAGCTTCTTCCAAAGTTATTCATCCTGGTTCGATTGGAACGACGAAGAAGTTGTCTTATTCCCAAACTGGGAAACTGGAATAAACTGATTTGAAAGTGGGATAACTCCTTCTTCCAAACTCCTATGAGATTTATTCAACTTCCTGGTCATTCTCCACCACTTTATGTATTCATATCAAGCTTCTTCCAAAGTGATTCATCCTTGTTCGATTGGAACGACGAAGAAGTTGTCTTATTCCCAAACTGGGAAACTGGAATCAACTGATTTGAAAGTGGGATAACTCCTTCTTCCCAACTCCTATGAGATTTATTCAACTTCCTGGTCATTCTCCACCAGTTTATGTATCCAAATCAAGCTTCTTACAAAGTGATTCATCCTGGTTCGATTGGAACGACGAAGAAGTTGTCTTATTCCCAAACTGGGAAACTGGAATCAACTGATTTGAAAGTGGGATAACTCCTTCTTCCCAACTCCTATGAGATTTATTCAACTTCATGGTCATTCTCCACCACTTTATGTATCCATATCAAGCTTCTTACAAAGTGATTCATCCTGGTTCGATTGGAACGACGAAGAAGTTGTCTTATTCCCAAACTGGGAAACTGGAATCAACTGATTTGAAAGTGGGATATAACTCCTTCTTCCCAACTCCTATGAGTTTATTCAACTTCCTGGTCATTCTCCACCACTTTATGTATCCATGTCAAGCTTCTTACAAAGTGATTCATCCTGGTTCGATAGGAACGACGAAGAAGTTGTCATATTCCCAAACTGGGAAACTGGAATCAACTGATTTGAAAGTGGGATAACTCCTTCTTCCCAACTCCTATGAGTTTATTCAACTTCCTGGTCATTCTCCACCACTTTATGTATCCATATCAAGCTTCTTACAAAGTGATTCATCCTGGTTCGATTGGAACGACGAAGAAGTTGTCTTATTCCCAAACTGGGAAACTGGAATCAACTGATTTGAAAGTGGGATATAACTCCTTCTTCCCTACTCCTATGAGATTTATTCAACTTCCTGGTCATTCTCCACCACTTTATGTATTCATATCAAGCTTCTTACAAAGTGATTCATCCTGGTTCGATTGGAACGACGAAGAAGTTGTCTTATTCCCAAACTGGGAAACTGGAATCAACTGATTTGAAAGTGGGATATAACTCCTTCTTGCCAACTCCTATGAGATTTATTCAACTTCATGGTCATTCTCCACCACTTTATGTATCCATATCAAGCTTCTTACAAAGTGATTCATCCTGGTTCGATTGGAACGACGAAGAAGTTGTCTTATTCCCAAACTGGGAAACTGGAATCAACTGATTTGAAAGTGGGATAACTCCTTCTTCCCAACTCCTATGAGATTTATTCAACTTCCTGGTCATTCTCCACCACTTTATGTATCCATATCAAGCTTCTTACAAAGTGATTCATCCTGGTTCGATTGGAACGACGAAGAAGTTGTCTTATTCCCAAACTGGGAAACTGGAATCAACTGATTTGAAAGTGGGATATAACTCCTTCTTGCCACTCCTATGAGATTTATTCAACTTCA
>NW_022610100.1:10000-15000 GCF_000309985.2 Brassica rapa
TTGAAAGGTCCGAACGATCAACCCTGCAATCAGTTGTTAGAATCAATAGGTCTTCAAATCGTTCATTTTAAAAAATTGAAACCCTTTTTATTGGATGATCATAATACTTCTCAAAAATCGAAATTCTTGATCAATGGAGGAACAATATCACCATTTTTGTTCAATAAGATACCAAAGTGGATGATTGACTCATTCCATACTAGAAAGAATCGCAGGAAATCTTTTGATAACACGGATTCCTATTTCTCAATCGTATCCCACGATCAAGACAATTGGCTGAATCCCGTGAAACCATTTCAGAGAAGTTCATTGATATCTTCTTTTTCTAAAGCAAATCGACTTCGATTCTTGAATAATCCACATCACTTCTGCTTCTATTGTAACAAAAGATTCCCTTTTTATGTGGAAAAGGCCCGTCTCAATAATTCTGATTTTACGTATGGACAATTCCTCACTATCTTGTTCATTCACAACAAAATATTTTCTTCGTGTGGTGGTAAAAAAAAACATGCTTTTTTGGAGAGAGATACTATTTCACCTTCGTCAATCGAGTCACAGGTATCTAACATATTCATATCTAACGATTTTCCACAAAGTGGTGACGAAAGGTATAACTTGTACAAATCTTTCCATTTTCCAATTCGATCCGATCCATTAGTTCGTAGAGCTATTTACTCGATTGCAGACATTTCTGGAACACCTCTAATAGAGGGACAAAGAGTAAATTTGGAAAGAACGTATTGTCAAACTCTTTCAGATATGAATCTATCCGATTCAGAAGAGAAGAGCTTGCATCAGTATCTCAATTTCAATTCAAACGTGGGTTTGATTCACACTCCATGTTCTGAGAAATATTTACAGAGGAAAAAACGGAGTCTTTGCCTAAAAAAATGCGTTGACAAAGGGCAGATGGATAGAACCTTTCAACGAGATAGTGCTTTTTCAACTCTCTCAAAATGGAATCTATTCCAAACATATATGCCATGGTTCTTTACTTCGACAGGGTACAAATATCTAAATTTGATATTTTTAGATATTTTTTCAGACCTATTGCGGATACTAAGTAGCAGTCAAAAATTTGTATCCATTTTTCATGATATTATGTATGGATTAGATATATCATGGCGAATTCTTCAGAAAAAATTGTGTCTTCCACAAAGGAATCTGATAAGTGAGATTTCGAGTAAGTCTTTACATAATCTTCTTCTGTCCGAAGAAATGATTCATCGAAATAATGAGTCATCGTTGATATCGACACATCTGAGATCGCCAAATGTTCGTGAGGTCCTCTATTCAATCCTTTTCCTTCTTCTTGTTGCTGGATATATCGTTCGTACACATCTTCTCTTTGTTTCCCGAGCCTATAGTGAGTTACAGACAGAGTTCGAAAAGATCAAATCTTTGATGATTCCATCATACATGATTGAGTTGCGAAAACTTCTGGATAGGTATCCTACATCTGAACAGAATTCTTTCTGGTTAAAGAATCTTTTTCTAGTTGCTCTGGAACAATTAGGAGATTGTCTAGAAGAAATACGGGGTTCTGGCGGCAACATGCTATGGGGTGGTGATCCCGCTTATGGGGTCAAATCAATACGTTCTAAGAAGACAGATTTGAAAATAAACTTCATCGATATCATCGATCTCATAAGTATCATACCAAATCCCATCAATCGAATCACTTTTTCGAGAAATACGAGACATCTAAGTCATACAAGTAAAGACATCTATTCATTGATAAGAAAAAGAAAAAACGTGAGCGGTGATTGGATTGATGATAAAATAGAATCCTGGGTCGCGAACAGTGATTCGATTGATGATAAAGAAAGAGAATTCTTGGTTCAGTTCTCCACCTTAAGGGCAGAAAAAAGGATTGATCAAATTCTATTGAGTCTGACTCATAGTGATCATTTATCAAAGAATGACTCTGGTTATCAAATGATTGAACAACCGGGAACAATTTACTTACGATACTTAGTTGACATTCATAAAAAGTATCTAATGAATTATGAGTTCAATACATCCTGTTTAGCAGAAAGACGGATATTCCTTGCTCATTATCAGACAATCACTTATTCACAAACTTCGTGTGGGGCTAATAGTTTTCATTTCCCGTCTCATGGAAAACCCTTTTCGCTCCGCTTAGCCCTATCCCCCTCTAGGAGTATTTTAGTGATAGGTTCTATAGGAACCGGACGATCCTATTTGGTCAAATACCTAGCGACAAACTCCTATGTTCCTTTCATTACAGTATGTCTGAACAAGTTCCTGGATAACAAGCCGAAAGGTTTTTTTCTTGATGATATCGATATTGATGATAGTGACGATATTGATGCTAGTAACGATATTGATCGTGAACTTGATACGGAGCTGGAGCTTCTAACTATGATGAATGCGCTAACTATGGATATGATGTCGGAAATAGACCGATTTTATATCACCCTTCAATTCGAATTAGCAAAAGCAATGTCTCCTTGCATAATATGGATTCCAAACATTCATGATCTTGATGTGAATGAGTCGAATTACTTAGCCCTCGGTCTCTTGGTGAACTCTCTCTCCAGGGATTGTGAAAGATGTTCGACTAGAAATAGTCTTGTTATTGCTTCGACTCATATTCCCCAAAAAGTGGATCCCGCTCTAATAGCCCCGAATAAATTAAATACATGCATTAAAATAAGAAGGCTTCTTATTCCACAACAACGAAAGCACTTTTTCACTCTTTCCTATACTAGGGGATTTCACTTGGAAAAGAAAATGTTCCATACTAATGGATTCGAGTCCATAACCATGGGTTCCAGTGCACGAGATCTTGTAGCACTTACCAATGAGGCCTTATCAATTAGTATTACACAGAAGAAATCAATTATAGACACTAATACAATTAGATCTGCTCTTCATAGACAAACTTGGGATTTGCGATCCCAGGTAAGATCGGTTCAGGATCATGGGATCCTTTTCTATCAGATAGGAAGGGTTGTTGCACAAAATGTACTTATAAGTAATTGCCCCATAGATCCTATATCTATCTATATGAAGAAGAAATCATGTAACGAAGGGGATTCTTATTTGTACAAATGGTACTTCGAACTTGGAACGAGCATGAAGAAATTCACGATACTTCTTTATCTTTTGAGTTGTTCTGCCGGATCGGTCGCTCAAGACCTTTGGTCTCTACCCGGACCCGATGAAAAAAATAGGATCACTTCTTATGGATTCATTGAGAATGATTCGGATCTATTTCATGGCCTATTAGAAGTGCAAGGCGCTTTGGTGGGATCCTCACGGACAGAAAAAGATTGCAGTCAGTTTGATAATGATCGAGTGACATTGCTTTTTCGCTCCGAACCAAGGGATCCCTTATATATGATGCAAGATGGATCTTGTTCTATCGTTGATCAGAGATTTCTCTATGAAAAATACGAATCGGAGTTTGAAGAAGGGGAAGGAGAAGCAGTCCTCGACCCGGAACAGATAGAGGAGGATTTATTCAATCACATAGTTTGGGCTCCTAGAATATGGCGCCCTCGGGGCTTTCTATTTGATTGTATCGAAAGGCCTAATGAATTGGGATTTCCCTATTTGGCCGGGTCATTTCGGGGCAAGCGGATCATTTATGATGAAAAGTATGAGCTTCAAGAGAATGATTCGGAGTTCTTGCAGAGCGGAACCATGCAGTACCAGAGACGAGATAGGTCTTCCAAAGAACAAGGCTTTTTTAGAATAAGCCAATTCATTTGGGACCCCGCAGATCCACTCTTTTTCCTATTCAAAGATCAGCCCTTTGTCTCTGTGTTTTCACATCGAGAATTCTTTGCAGATGAAGAGATGTCAAAGGGGCTTCTTACTTCCCAAACAGATCCTCCTACATCTATATATAAACGCTGGTTTATCAAGAATACGCAAGAAAAGCACTTCGAATTGTTGATTCAGCGCCAGAGATGGCTTAGAACCAATAGTTCATTATCTAATGGATTTTTCCGTTCTAATACTCTATCCGAGAGTTATCAGTATTTATCAAATCTGTTCCTATCTAACGGAACGCTAGTGGATCGAATGACAAAGACATTGTTGAAAAAAAGATGGCTTTTTCCGGATGAAATGAAAATAGGATTCATGTAATGTAACAGGAGAAAGGTTTCCCATTACTTAGCCGGAAAGATATGTGTCCATGAAATAGGGATTAAGTGGAACGGAATTGACTGGGTGGTAGAGTTGTAGAAACACCTGTTTCTTCCACTTAGCTCCATGGAACAATATGCTACGACGGAAACATGGAAGAATTGAAATCTTAGATCAAAACACTATGTATGGATGGTACGAACTGCCTAAACAAGAATTCTTGAACAGCGAACAACCAGAGCTATTACTCACTACATCAAAAAAATTTCCATTAATGAAGGATGGAAATCCATTGGAAAATCAAAAATACGCATGTCGGATGAAATTGTTGTTGCTATCTGTTCCAATAACGAATCAACTGAATAACTAAATAAAATAGATAGACCTTTCTCTTCGTCTCAGGTCGATAGATCTTCTCAATTGGAAGATCCCCTATATGGATAATACACATTCCAGTTGACCGAGCCTAATTCTAATTGTTTTGTTCCGAAGTAAAGATATCCACGGAGTGGTTCGCCCTATTCAGATATTCACGACCAAGAAGTACTGGATTCTGTTTAGGATAGGTCCTGAAAGGAGAAGGAAGGCTGGAATGCCGCCAGGCGTCTATTATTGAATTCACCCGACCCGATAGTACCAATTTTGGTAACGTCCATCCAGTGCCAAAGTCACTGAATGGGTAAGTCACCAATCCCTAAAACGGACTATGTACTTTATCTGCTGGGTTACGGGGGCATTTTACCAGAGGTTTAGATTGTATCAATCTACCCTTGTGTGATTCCTGTTGAATCATATACTGCGGGGCGCAGGGCGGACGATTTCAAAGCGGACTCCCCCTCCCCATTCATTAGATAGAGAAGATCGCCAAGATTTCGCGA
>NW_022610100.1:32500-47500 GCF_000309985.2 Brassica rapa
CCTTTATTGATAATAATTAAAAATAGCATCCGTATCGTATTATTTCAACTTCCCGAGTGGGAAGAGGATTTAAAGGAGTGGAAACGTGAAATGCATGTTAAATGTACTTATAATGGGGTTCAACTATCCGAAACAGAATTTCCACGAAACTGGTTAACGGATGGTATTCAGATAAAAATCCTATTTCCGTTTTATCTTAAACCTTGGCATAAATATAAATTTCAATCATCTCAGAAGGCTCGACTAAAAAAAACAAAAGGAGAAAAAAATGATTTTCGTTTTTTAACAGTTTGGGGGCTGGAAACTGACCTACCTTTTGGTTCTACCAAACCAAAGCCTTCTTTTTTTAAACCTATTTTTAAAGAATTAAAAAAAAGAATCAAAAAATCCAAAACGAAGTCTTTTCCGGTTTTAAGGATTTTCAAAGAAAGAGCAACAATTTTCCTAAAAGTCCAAAAAGAAATTAAAAACTGGATTATAAAAAACTTGCTTTTTCTAAAAGAAAAAAAAAAAAACCTTTCAAAACGAAATAGAATTCCATTAGTTGGCCCGAGAGAAATATATGAATTAAATGAAACTAAAAAAGATTCAATAATGAGTAATCAGATGATTCATGAACTATCTGTTCAAAAAAAATCGACGGAGTGGCCAAATTCTTCACTCAGCGAAAACAAAATAAAAAATGTGATTGATAAAATAAAGACAATCAGAAATCAAACGAAAAAAATTTCAAAAGAAAAAGAAAAACTAACTAATAGTTGTAACAAACTGTGTTATGATTCTAAAATAATTGAGTCATCAAAAAAAAGTTGGCAGACATTAAAAAAAAAAAAAACTCGATTAATTCGTAAATCTTTTTTTTTTTTTAAATTTTGCGTTGAACAACTGTCTATTTCTATTTTTCTAGGTATTATTAATATTCCAAGAATTACTACACAACTTTTTGTTGATTCAACAAAAAAAATTCTTGATGTATATATTTACAAGAATGAGGAAAATGGAGAAAAAAAAATAAAAAAAAATACCATTTATTTTATTTCGACTATAAAAAATTTCATATCAAAAAAAAATTTTTTTAGTTATGACTTATGCTCTTTATCACAAGCATATGTATTTTACAAATTATCACAAATTCAAGTTAGTAACTTTTCTAAATTAAAGTCTTTTTTTGAATATAACATATACATAACATCCTTTTTTGTTAAGAATCAAATAAAAGATTTTTTTCAAGAACAAGGAATCTTTCATTATGAATGGAAAGATAAAACCCTTTTAAATTCCGAAATAAATCAATGGAAAAACTGGTTACGAAGTCATTCTCAATATAATTTACCTCAGATTGCATGGGCTAGATTAGTAACCCAAAAATGGAAAAAAAAAATAAACCAAGACTCTCTAGTTCTAAATCCAAGTTTAAACAAAGTGGATTCATACGAAAAAAAAATTTTTGATAATTACAAAAAACAAAATTTTTGTGAGGCTAACTTATTTTTCAATCCAAAACATAAACAGAATTTCAAAAAGGATTCTATATATAATCTTTTTTGCTACAAATCTATTCATTCTACAGAAAAATTTTTTGATATGTCTACAGGCCTAGAAAATTTTTTAATCTCTTGTTTTCTAGAAAAATATAATATTCGGAGTATAGGGGAAATTTTGCATAGAAAATATTTGGATTGGAGAATTCTCAACTTTTGGTTTAGAAAAAAAGTAAATATTGAGCTTGATACTAGGAGTAAAAAAGAATATATTAAGACTAAAGTTAAGAATTATAAAAGAATTTATAAAATAACTAAGACGAGTCTTGCCAATCAAAAAATAAATTTTTTTGATTGGATGGGAATGAATGAAGAAATACTCAATCCTCGTATAACAAATTTTGACTTTTTTTTCTTTCCAGAATTTTTATTATTTTCTAGTACATATAAAATGAAACCGTGGGTCATACCAATTAAATTACTTCTTTTCAATTTTAATGAAACAAAAAATGTGAATAAACAGATCACCCTAAAGAAAAAAGGTTTTATACCATCAAACGAAAAAAAATTCCTTCGGTTTTTTAATCTAAATAAAGAAGAAAACGAATCAGCAGGTCAAGAAGAGTTTGAATCAGATAAAGAAACAAAAATAAATACGGAATCAGCTCTATCAAAGCAAGAAAAAAATATTGAAGAAAATTATACAGAATCGAAGATAAAAAAACGTAAAAATAAAAAACAACCAAAAAGCAATACCGAAGCGGAACTTGACTTATTTCTCAAAAGGTATTCGCGTTTTCAATTGCGATGGAATTGTTTTTTTAATCAAAAAATCCTCAATAATGTAAAAGCATACTGTTTCTTGGTTAGACTAAAAAATCCAACCGAGATAACGATATCTTGTATTGAAAGAGGAGAGATGAGCTTAGATATTCTAATGATTGAGAAGAATTTAACTTTTTCAAAATTAATGAAAAAAGGAATATTGATTGTTGAACCTGTTCGTTTGTCTGTAAAAAACGACGGCCAACTTATTATATATAGAACCATCGGGATTTCATTGGTTCATAAAAATAAACAAAAAATAAGTAAAAGATCAAAAAAAAAAAGCTATATTTATAAAAAAAAAAGTTTAAATTTCTTTGTCCCTGAAACTATTCTATCCCCTAAACGACGTAAAGAATTTCGAGTTCTAATTTGTTTCAATTTAAAAAAAAAAAATGCAAGGGATAGAAATTCAAAATTTGATACAAATATTCAAAACTTGACCACAGTTTTGAATAAAAAGAAAGATCTTGATAAGGATAAAAAAAACCTAATTAAATTAAAATCCTTTCTTTGGCCCAATTTTCGATTAGAAGATTTAGCTTGTATGAATCGCTATTGGTTTAATACGACTAATGGAAATAATTTCAGTATGATAAGAATACACATGTATACGCGATTTCAAATGCATTAATGGTAGATCCTTTTTACTATATTTTGACTATATATATAGATAGTATTAAGTTACGGTATATGAAAACAATTGGATGCACAAATGTGAGGGATTTTTTTTAATTCAATCTTTATACATGAGATTCATTGAATTAATGACATAGATACCACTCAGAGCGAACTCATAAATAAATTTTTAAAATCCTCCTTTTTTAGATCGAAATTTAAACTTTTTTTTTTATAAAATTAAGAATTAAGAAGTTGATAATTAAATTCGGATCCTTGTACAAAAAAACTACCATTATTATTACTGATCAGTAAAATTCATATCTTTCAATTCATATTAAAAAGGGAAGGATTTCTTTTTATGATAAAAAATACATTCATTTCATTTCAAGAAAAAAAAGAAGAAAGCAAGGGATCTGTTGAATTTCAAGTAGTCAGTTTCACTAATAAGATACGAAGACTTACTTCACATTTGGAATTGCACAGAAAAGATTATTTATCTCAGAGAGGTCTACGAAAAATTCTGGGAAAACGTCAACGACTGCTGGCTTATTTGTCAAAAAAAAATAGAGTACGTTATAAAGAATTAATTAATCAGTTGAATATTCGGGAATTAAAAACTCGTTAAATTCCAAAATTGTGAATTAGTTAATTTTTTAGATCTTGAATTTTTGAATAAACTTCTTTTTCAGCAATCTAATTCATACCAGAACGAATCAAGGAAAAACTTATGAAGAGACCAGTTACAGGAAAAGATCTTATGATAGTCAATATGGGACCTCACCACCCATCCATGCACGGTGTTCTTCGCTTAATTGTTACTCTAGACGGTGAGGATGTTGTTGATTGTGAACCCATATTGGGTTATTTACACAGAGGAATGGAAAAAATTGCAGAAAACCGAGCAATTATACAATATTTACCTTATGTAACGCGGTGGGATTATTTAGCTACTATGTTTACAGAAGCAATAACAGTAAACGGACCCGAACAATTAGGAAATATTCAAGTTCCTAAAAGAGCCAGCTATATCAGAGTAATTATGCTAGAATTGAGTCGTATAGCTTCTCATCTGTTATGGCTTGGCCCTTTTATGGCAGATATTGGGGCACAGACTCCCTTTTTCTATATTTTCAGAGAACGAGAATTTGTATATGATCTATTCGAAGCTGCCACCGGTATGAGAATGATGCATAATTTTTTTCGTATTGGAGGAATAGCGGCGGATTTACCTTATGGTTGGATAGATAAATGCTTGGATTTTTGTGATTATTTTTTAACAGAGGTTGTTGAATATCAAAAACTTATTACACGAAATCCTATTTTTTTAGAACGAGTTGAAGGCGTTGGGATTATTGGTGGGGAAGAAGCAATAAATTGGGGTTTATCCGGACCAATGTTACGCGCATCCGGAATACCATGGGATCTTCGTAAAGTTGATCGTTATGAGTCTTACGATGAATTTGAATGGGAAATTCAGTGGCAAAAACAAGGAGATTCATTAGCTCGTTATTTAGTACGACTTAGCGAAATGACAGAATCCATCAAAATTATTCAACAGGCTCTGGAAGGACTTCCGGGGGGTCCCTATGAAAATTTAGAAAGCAGAGGCTTTGATAAAAAAAGGAATCCAGAGTGGAATGATTTTGAATATCGATTCATTAGTAAAAAACCTTCCCCTACTTTTGAATTATCGAAACAAGAACTTTACGTAAGAGTTGAAGCTCCAAAAGGGGAATTGGGAATTTTTCTCATAGGAGATCAAAGTGGTTTTCCTTGGAGATGGAAAATCCGACCGCCGGGTTTTATTAATTTGCAAATTCTTCCTGAACTAGTTAAAAGAATGAAATTGGCTGATATTATGACGATACTCGGTAGCATAGATATAATTATGGGAGAAGTTGATCGTTAAAATGATAATTTATGCAACAGAAGTACAAACTATAAATTCTTTTCTTAGATTGGAATCTTTAAAAGAGGTCTATGGACTCATATGGATATTTGTCCCTATATTTTCTCTTGTATTGGGAATCATAACTGGTGTACTAGTAATTGTGTGGTTAGAAAGAGAAATATCTGCAGGGATACAACAACGTATTGGACCTGAATACGCCGGCCCGTTAGGAATTCTTCAAGCTTTAGCCGACGGGACAAAACTACTTTTCAAAGAAGATCTTCGTCCATCTAGAGGAAATACTCCTTTATTTAGTATTGGACCATCTATAGCAGTTATCTCTATTTTACTAAGTTATTCAGTAATTCCTTTTAGCAATCACCTTGTTTTAGCGGATCTCAATATCGGTATTTTTTTATGGATTGCCATCTCAAGTGTTGCTCCGATCGGACTTCTTATGTCAGGATATGGATCAAATAATAAATATTCTTTTTTAGGTGGTCTGCGAGCTGCTGCTCAAGCGATTAGTTATGAAATACCATTAACTCTATGTGTTTTATCAATATCTCTACGTGCGATTCGTTGAAACAGAAAGGTTTATTCCGTTTCTTCTAGATAAAAAAAATGAAAAAAAAAAACGGAATATATATATTTATCTTTCGGGTTTATCTTAATAAAAGGAATTTGATAGTTATATATGAGTGAAAAAAAACTGCTCAGAAATTAGCAGTAAAAAGAAAAATTAAGTCTCATTTCCTATGTACAAAGGTTAAATGGAAATAAACGTAAGCGTAAGAATCGCTTTACCCCAAGGTTGGTTGATTAGTCAGCCGGGCTTGAAGCGGGTTAAAAAAAATATTAACCGTATGACGTTTTCACTATCAGTTATATAAATTACTATACATATACATATATTACAAAGTGATCGGCAATTAGGTAAAAACGCGTGGATGGTTAGAAACACCAAAATACACAAAGAATTTGTAATAGAGATTAACCAAATTGAAAAGGATATTTATGCATAACATAAGATAACAAAAAAAGAAGGTTAATTGGGGCTTGAAATTTGTAGAAATTATCAGGCAGTACTCCCCAAGATTCCGATTCAGAGTATGCTCCCATCCACCGATAAATGTAATGACTATCAGAAACGAAATAATCCTTTATTTTTTTTTTAAGTCCACCTACTTTTTTTCTAAAAAAGAAAGAAGAATAGGAACGAAACAAGTATATTTTTTTTGATAGATTTCGAAAATAAAATAGAATTTCTATCATGAATAAGAAACTAATAGGATGTTTAATTCTTTTTCGTAATTGAAAAACACGACGGGCTTAAAAACCTAGGTTTATTTTTACAAGGGGTGCTTTATTAAAGGATTAAGTTATTACTCAACAAATAGAAATTAAAATTTGTAAAGGATGAGATGAATTCCGAAGCGCGTTTTTTAGTTTTAGAATTTGAGCAGACAGAATTCCATTGGTATAATTCGGGACCCCAGATATATTTCTATTTAATCCATTTTAGAACACATCATATCCATCTAAATAATACTAATCTGGTCCTTATATTTATTTACGGCCCCCGAGGAGCCGTATGAGGCGAAAACCTCATGTACGGTTTTGTAATAGCGGTGAGAATAGTAATGTTATCACCGACTAGGATTATCTAACAGTTTAAGTACAGTTGATATAGTTGAGGCACAATCAAAATATGGTTTTTGGGGATGGAATTTGTGGCGTCAACCTATAGGTTTTATCATTTTTCTAATTTCTTCCCTAGCAGAATGCGAGAGGTTACCTTTTGATTTACCAGAAGCGGAAGAAGAATTAATAGCAGGTTATCAAACTGAATATTCCGGTATCAAATTTGGTTTATTTTATGTTGCTTCTTATCTAAATCTATTAATTTCCTCATTATTTGTAACAGTTCTATACTTAGGCGGTTGGAATATTTCTATTCCGTATATATCTATGCTGGAGCTATTTGAAAAGGATCAAATTTTTGGAACAACAATTGGTATCTTTATTACATTAGCTAAAACTTATTTGTTCTTGTTCATTTCTATCGCAACCAGATGGACTTTACCTAGGCTAAGAATGGATCAACTATTAAATCTTGGATGGAAATTTCTTTTACCGATTTCCCTTGGTAATCTATTATTAACAACTTCTTTCCAACTCTTTTCACTCTAAATTGAAAATCAATCCAAGATATTCATTACTTGTTTTAAACAAGAGAAAGAAACAAAGATCAAATTATTCATAGATAATTACAATATGCTTCCTATGATAACCGGGTTCATGAATTATGGTCAACAAACCCTACGAGCTGCAAGGTATATTGGTCAGGGTTTCATGATTACCTTATCCCACACAAATCGTTTACCTGTAACTATTCAATATCCCTATGAAAAATTAATAACATCAGAACGTTTCCGCGGTCGAATCCATTTCGAATTTGATAAATGCATTGCTTGTGAAGTATGTGTTCGAGTATGTCCTATAGATCTGCCGGTTGTTGATTGGAAATTGGAAACCAATATTCGAAAAAAACGATTGCTTAATTACAGTATTGATTTTGGAATTTGTATATTTTGTGGTAATTGTGTTGAGTATTGTCCAACAAATTGTTTGTCAATGACTGAAGAATATGAATTTTCAACTTATGATCGTCACGAGTTGAATTATAATCAAATCGCTTTGGGGCGTTTACCAATGTCAGTAATTGACGATTATACTATTCGAACAATTTTGAATTCACCTCAAACAAAAAATGGGTAAACCCATTAATTTTATTAAAAAAAGAATGCAAAACTGTTGAATTATATTATATAAAGAATTTAATTAAAAACTTGTATTTATAGAATAATATTAAGTATTAAGGCTCATCCTTTTAATATAATATTTTCGTAATTATTATCTTGCTTGAAATAGATAGGTTGAAAATATTAGAATAAAAAAGCGAAACTGTCTAATAATTGTATCTACATCAATTAATATTCATTAGATTCTAATTTCACTCTATTAAAAACATATTAAAAAAAAATTCCCCGGTTAAATTAATAAGGTCATGAAAAGGATTTCTATTTTTTCTTTTTTTAATAATATAATGGATTTGCCTGGACCAATACATGATTTTCTTTTAGTTTTTCTGGGATCTGGTCTTCTAGTAGGAGGTCTGGGAGTGGTATTACTTCCTAACCCAATATTTTCAGCCTTTTCCTTAGGATTTGTTCTTGTTTGTATATCTTTATTGTATATTCTAGCAAATTCCCATTTTGTAGCTGCTGCACAACTCCTTATTTACGTGGGAGCCATAAATGTTTTAATCATATTTGCTGTGATGTTCATGAATGATTCCGAATATTCCATAGATTTCAATCTGTGGACTGTTGGGAATGGGATTACTTCAGTGGTTTGTACAACTATTCTTTTTTCATTAATTTCTACTATTCTCGATACGTCATGGTACGGGGTTATTTGGACTACAAGATTAAACCAGATTTTAGAACAAGATTTAATAAGTAATAGTCAACAAATAGGAATTCATTTATCAACAGATTTTTTTCTTCCATTTGAACTCATTTCAATAATTCTTTTAGTTGCTTTGATAGGTGCAATTTCTGTGGCTCGTCAATAAAAAAGGTTCCAATTAGTAAAGACCAAAGAAAACTTTGTGTTTGTGTATGTTATGATATTTTTTTCCGTTCATTCAATTTGATTTGATTGAATACTATTTCATTTTTTAAATATAAATTTTTATATTATATATATATTTGAAATTTTTTCCCTAATATCTAATATAGTTTTTATTCGTACTTTGTTGTTATATTCTAGTTGATTGAATCCGGTGAATTGTTTTTATTATTCATATTGATAATGAATCAAAATTGATAAGGAGTTGCTCAATGATACTCGAACATGTACTTGTTTTGAGTGCCTATTTATTTTTGATTGGTCTTTATGGATTGATCACGAGTCGAAATATGGTTAGGGCTCTTATGTGCCTTGAACTTATACTCAATGCAGTTAATATGAATCTCGTAACATTTGCTGATTTTTTTGATAATTCCCAACTAAAAGGGGATATTTTCTGCATTTTTGTTATAGCAATTGCAGCCGCTGAAGCAGCTATTGGATTAGCTATAGTCTCGTCAATTTATCGTAACAGAAAATCAACTCGCATCAACCAATCGACCTTATTAAATAAGTAGCATAAATCAAAAAATTATAGGTTTAAATTTGCATATATGATAGGTTATGACTTACTAGATTAAATTTGTGAAAATTTAAGAAATCAAAGTATTTTAGCCCCATTTTTTACCAATTGAGCCAGAATTCATTAAAAAATTCTATTAAAAGAAATCATTGCTTCATCTAGTATTTTAATTTAATATATCATTTAGTTATAAGTTTACTAGATTGAAAATTTATGACATTAAAAAAACTATAGATCCTATGTCACATTCAGTAAAAATTTATGATACCTGTATAGGATGTACTCAGTGTGTCCGAGCATGTCCTACAGACGTATTAGAAATGATACCTTGGGATGGATGTAAAGCTAAGCAAATAGCTTCTGCCCCAAGAACCGAGGATTGTGTTGGTTGTAAGAGATGTGAATCTGCCTGTCCAACGGATTTTTTGAGCGTTCGAGTTTATTTATGGCATGAAACAACTCGAAGCATGGGTCTAGCTTATTAATACGTTACCGAAAACCTGATTTGAATAAATTTGGAATACATTTTATTTTTTTTTATTGACAAGTACTCGTACTCAAAAAAGTTCAATTATATTTTTTTATTTATATATTTTTTTGAGTACGCGTTCTTTGGACCTGGTGTATCTTGTCTTTACCACGAATGATTTTCCTTGGTTAACAATAATTGTTGTTTTTCCAATATCTGCCGGTTCATTAATGTTATTTCTCCCGCATAGGGGAAATAAAGTTAATAAGTGGTATACTATATGCATTTGTATCTTAGAACTTCTTCTAACGACTTACGCTTTTTGTTATAATTTTAAACTGGACGATCCATTAATTCAACTGTCCGAAGATTATAAATGGATCAATCTTTTTGATTTTTATTGGAGACTGGGAATAGATGGACTTTCTATAGGAACGATTTTACTGACCGGATTTATTACTACTTTAGCTACTTTAGCGGCTTTTCCAGTTACTCGGGATTCCCGATTATTCTATTTCCTGATGTTAGCAATGTACAGCGGCCAAATAGGATCGTTTTCTTCTCGGGATATTTTACTTTTTTTCATCATGTGGGAATTAGAATTAATTCCCGTTTATCTCCTTTTATCCATGTGGGGTGGAAAGAAACGTTTGTATTCAGCTACAAAATTTATTTTATACACTGCAGGAAGTTCTATTTTTTTATTAATAGGAGTTTTAGGTATAAGTTTATATGGTTCGAACGAACCAACATTAAATTTAGAACTATTAGGGAATCAAGCCTATCCGGTCACACTCGAAATACTCTTTTATATTGGATTTCTTATTGCTTTTGCCGTCAAATCACCGATTATACCTTTACATACTTGGTTACCTGACACCCACGGCGAGGCACATTACAGTACCTGTATGCTTCTCGCTGGAATCTTATTAAAAATGGGAGCATATGGATTGGTTCGAATCAATATGGAATTATTACCTCACGCTCATTCTATGTTTTCTCCTTGGTTGATGGTAGTCGGTACAATCCAAATAATTTATGCAGCTTCAACATCTCCCGGTCAACGTAATTTAAAAAAGAGAATAGCCTATTCTTCTGTATCTCATATGGGTTTTATAATTATAGGTATTGGTTCTATAACGGATCCTGGGCTTAATGGAGCTATTTTACAAATAATCTCTCATGGATTTATTGGCGCTGCACTTTTTTTCTTGGCAGGAACTAGTTATGATAGAATCCGGCTTGTTTATCTTGATGAAATGGGTGGAATGGCTATCTCCATTCCAAAGATATTTACAATGTTCACTATCTTATCGATGGCTTCCCTTGCATTACCGGGCATGAGTGGTTTTGTTGCAGAATTAATCGTTTTTTTTGGAATAATTACCAGCCAAAAATATTTCTTAATTTCAAAAATTTTAATTATTTTTGTAATGGCAATTGGAATGATATTAACTCCTATATATTTATTATCTATGTCACGTCAAATGTTCTATGGATACAAGTTAATTAATGCCAAAAACTTTTCTTTTTTTGATTCTGGACCCCGAGAGTTATTTCTTTCAATCTCTATTCTTCTACCCATAATTGGTATTGGGATTTATCCTGATTTTGTGCTCTCATTAGCAAGTGACAAGGTCGAATCCATTTTATCTAATTATTTTTATGGATAGTTTTCAGGAAATAAAAAAAAACATTAAATTGAATTATAATAAGAAGTCTTTGCTTTTTGTATTGTGAGAACCTTTTGAATCATTGTACTACTTGATTCAAAAGGTTCTTGATGATTTACTACTAAAACTAAATTAGATTTCTTAACTTATATGAAGTTATATATAGATGCTATTTTTTTTATTTGGATTCTTTTCTTTTTTTGTTAATGTTTTAGTTAATTCGATGTAAATGAACCATAACTATGTAAACCTATTCCTAAAAGATTGACGCCAAAATAGCATATCCAAATTAAAAGAAAACCTAGCGAAGCCACAATTGCAGAATTTATACCTCGAGCATTCCTATTTGTTTTAATATGTAAATAAATTGCGAAGATGGTCCAAGTAATAAATGCCCAGGTTTCTTTCGGATCCCAATTCCAATATGAACCCCATGTTTCATTAGCCCATACAGCTCCTGAAAGAATGCCGACGGTTAAAAAGATAAATCCGAGACTAATAATACGAAAACTCCAATAATCTAATTGTTCAATCAATTGATATCTATAATAATTTCTAGAAAAACTAAAATTAATATTTTGTTGTATTAAAATAGAATTTCTTTCATTTATGTAGTAAAGTACATCAAAAGAAAATAATTCATTTAATAACATTTTATTTTTCATATTATTTTTCCAAAAAGTAGATCCGACCTTGCGAAATGTAATGACTAGAAGAGCTATTGATAATAATGATCCGCATAACAGAGCGCCATAGCCTAATATCATCATACTTACGTGCATCATTAACCACTGGGACTGGAGAGCTGGTACTAATATTGCAGACTGAGGCATGTTGTTTAAAAGACCTGAAGTAGCAAAACCCTGAATAAAAATAGCACTTGGCGCAGTTATTGCGTTTAAGTGATTTTTTTTATTTTTATTAAAATAGGAAACTATATGAATAATTGCAAAAGCCCATGAAAGAAAAATTAATGATTCATATAAATTGCTTAATGGAAAATGTCCTGAATAAATCCAACGCGTAAATAATAATCCTGTTATACCAAAAAACGTAATTACGATTCCTTTATCTGATGAATCAAAAAATCCTATGATTTCATCTAAATTAACTAATAAAGTTAAAAAATAAATTAGTAGTACAATTGAAACGACCGAAAAAGATATATGAGTTAATATATGCTCTAAAATTGAAAAAATCATAAAAAATTTGTTAAAAATTAATAAATTAATACTAGGTTTTACCCGATTTTAGAAAACAAGTCGGGTATTAATTTGATTATAAAACTTATAATATCTCTTTTATAAGATCTTATGCCGCTACTCGGACTCGAACCGAGATGCTCTAGCACTGCTTCCTAAGAGCAGCGTGTCTACCAATTTCACCATAGCGGCAACTTGTTCAAAATAATACTAACAAGTTTTTACTCAATCGTCGAGATTCAAATTTTAAATAAAGAAGCTAATTTAATGGAATTTAAAATTGATTTTATTACTAAAAAAATGCTTTTTCTAAAAATTAAAACTTCTCCAAAATCCTTAGAAATTTTAACTAAAATTTGCCTAAGTTGCTCAAGAAAAATGAAAAACAACAATTGTCAAAATATCTATTTTCATGCATCTTTTTATATTGTACAAACATAATATTTTTTGATCGCTTAAAAAAAATATCATATATTATTACTTATTAGTATCTAATATTCACTTAATTGTGGATAGATACTTTTATAACTTTGATTCCAAGTAAAGAATATAAGAATTAAGAGAAATAATAATTCCTAAAGGTATAAAGTGAAAAATTTTTGACTTATTTGACTTAAATTAATTTAAAGAACCTGTTGATTTCGCTAAAAGATCTTGTATTTCCTAGTTAAGAGGAAATACAAGATCTTTATTTATTTTTTTTATTGATGGGGAAAGTAATAACCCCCCCTTTTTTTTACAAAATCAATAGGAATCTTTCGTATATTTCGTATATATATTATCTTTTTTTTTTTTATTTTGGTTCCTATAGATTTTTTTAATTTATATGTATTCTACAAAATTGGTTTTTACGTTAGGCTAATTCTAATGATTCTAGTGTTTTTTATTTATTTTGTTGTACAAAAAAACTTTTTGAATTACCTGTAGAAAGCGATTTCCCTAAGGAAAAAGCTTTCAACGATGTCCAATATCCCTTCCTTTTCCAAATTTTTTTACGAATACGCTTTTTCGAGATAGAAGTACGTTTTTTTGGAACTGCCATTCAAAAATGAAAAAAGTTTTTCAGTGGTATAATTGGATGTCAAAGACATTTATTATTCTATTCTTTCGTACTCCATATTGAGTAAATTTTTTCTTTCAAATTTTATTATATATTATTTTTCAAACAAAACAGACATTCAAAAGTTTAAAACCCAACTATTTTTTCCCTTTTTCTTGAAAAATTTTTTGTATTTAACGTTTTAAATCCGTATGAGAGTGCTCATTTAATTAATCTATACTGATAGATTTAGATTATATTAGAAAAAAATTTTATTAACTTTCTTCACTTCATATGTAAAAAAAAATATCGATTA
This sequence comes from Brassica rapa, assembly GCF_000309985.2. NCBI lineage: Eukaryota > Viridiplantae > Streptophyta > Magnoliopsida > Brassicales > Brassicaceae > Brassica > Brassica rapa. The sequence goes on from NW_022610100.1 coordinate 46,237, forward strand.
TAATAATATTTCTTGAAAAAAAAGCTCACTTAGTGTACTGGAAGACAATCACTAAATTCCATAATTCAATAATAATTCTAAATAATCAAACCCAAATAACTTTTTTTTATACTTAATATTAAGTATTTTTTTGTCGTGTAAATCTTTGTTCTATTCTTAATATATGTATATAAATTATTGTAATACGGAATTAGAATTCACTTTTTCTGTATCTGCATAAAATCAAAATTTTTTTTAGTAGTAAAAAAAAAAAGACAAATCGTTTTTTTTACAGTAACTTAGTAATATTAGTTAATAACTTCTAATTTTTTGATTTGAATATATTTCTTTTCAAAGGTTTATGAAGGATTATACTAATTCGAAAAAATTTCTATTTAAGTTTGAAAAAATGCGCTTTTTTATTATCCCCTTTGAAAAAATATATATATATATACAAACCAGTGAATAAGAAATAATAAATTTAAGAATAAAATAAAAAGGGTTTTTTATTTTATGGAACATACATATCAATATTCATGGATCATCCCTTTCATTCCACTTCCAGTACCTATTTTACTCGGAGCTGGACTTCTACTTTTTCCGACAGCAACAAAAAACCTTCGACGTATGTGGACGTTTCTGAGTATTTTTTTGTTAAGTATAGTTATGATCTTTTCGCTCTATCTATCTATTCAACAAATTTTTCTAAGTTGCATTCATCAAAATGTATGGTCTTGGACCATAAATAATGAATTTTCTTTTGAGTTCGGTTACTTTATTGATCCACTTACTTCTATTATGTCAATATTAATTACAACTGTTGGAATTTTGGTTCTGATTTATAGTGATAATTATATGTCTCATGATCAAGGATATCTGAGGTTTTTTGCTTATATGGGTTTTTTTAATACTTCAATGTTAGGATTAGTTACTAGTTCTAATTTGATCCAAGTTTATTTTTTTTGGGAATTAGTTGGAATGTGTTCGTATTTATTAATAGGTTTTTGGTTCACACGACCTATTGCAGCGAATGCCTGTCAAAAAGCTTTTGTAACCAATCGTGTAGGGGATTTTGGTTTATTATTAGGAATTTTAGGTCTTTATTGGATAGCTGGCAGTTTCGAATTTCAAGATTTGTTCGAAATATTCAATAATTTAATATTAAATAATAGAATAAATCTCTTATTCCTTACTTTGTGTGCATTTCTATTATTTGTGGGTCCTATTGCTAAATCTGCACAATTTCCTCTTCATGTATGGTTGCCGGATGCCATGGAGGGCCCTA